>NC_047120.1:69010708-69310708 GCF_902500255.1 Thalassophryne amazonica | reverse complement strand
CTGATGTGTGTGCATCTGTTATATGTGGGAGTTAGCAAAATTAATGCCTGACATTTCTGCTTGATGTTTTTTGCACCACTCTGAGATCAATCTGCCTTCCACACCCCCACACCCCAATTAATTAAGCCATTAAAATGGAGATTTTTTTTTCCCTTCCCCAAACTGTCATCACTCATACTGGAAGCCAGATATTTTGATCATGCAGGAGCCTAATCGAGGCAAAACTGTCAAACGCGATCAGGACGGAGCCTCGATTCTTCACCTCCCAGTTCCTGCACATCCACCTCATCCTGCCTGGCTGTCTGACATGAACGTTTAACAGCGATGCGATATCATGGCGAATGGATTCCATTTCACCTCCTTCCTCATCTGGGCCTGGCGTCCTCCCGGGGGGATTCACCCTGTGAGGGTTATCACATGTGAGTGGACCACATGTCGCAGGCCGCGCCTCCATCAGAAAGGTTGTTTTTTTTTTTTTTTTTTTTGGATGCATTATTCAGCGCGTGAGCACCCTGTGAATAACGAGCGGTGTTAATGTGATCAAGGACGTGTGAAATACATGTACTGGTGCACATTCAATAAGGGAATAGTTGGGGCGTGGGGGTACAGATGAAATATTAAGTTAAAAGCAAAGGTTACATTGTTGGCACATTTGTCATACAAAAGTTTTGAGCTGTTGCAGCAGTGCAAAAGTAATTTGATTTCCCTTTGAAAAGCCATGCAAGCAAAAGAAAACAGTTTTTCAGTTTTTATTTTAGCTTTCTTTCATCACGGCTGCCCCCCCCCCCCCGAGGGCTGCATCCTTCCATATGCACCTGGTGCGGTCTGAAGAACATTTCAATTTCAAGCCAGTTGGACTGCACACATGTTGTTTCTCTCACAAATGAACATTCATCATGATTTCATAAAAACAAAGAGCTTTGTCTTATGTGTTAACGATGAGAACATAAACCTGCTCTCATCACTTCATTCTAATGTTGGAGCTGCACTGAGATCTTTGCAGAATTGCAGAAAGCAATGCTTCATCCCTTGTGTGGGTTCTCTTCTTGTGGTTCTCATTTTCAGGGCCCTCGCAGACATTCTGAGGCAGCAGGGGCCAATACCAATATCACAGTACGACTGTGAGAACTTTGCAGCGATGAACGGTTCGCCCAAAGACAACACACCCATCAGAACCTCGTCCAAGAACCACTACACACCTGTTCACACCTCCAAGTCCAACCACGGTAAGAGTCACACCTTTTCTGCACTGTAACTGAAATATTTTCATTGGTTATTATCAGTATCACATTATCGAGGGCGGCACAGTGGCTTAGTGGTTAGAACTGTTGCCTTGCAGCAAGAAAGTTGCGGGATCGCTTCCCTCCCTGTCCTTTTCTGTATGGAGTTTGCATGTTTTCTCCATCTTTGCGTGGGCTCTCTCCAGCTGCTCCGACTTTCTCCCTCCTCCAAAAAACACGCAGGTTCAGTGAATTGGAAAATTTAAATTGTCAGTAGGTCTGCAGATGTGTTTGTGTGTCGGGCCTGTGATAGGGCAAACCCCACCTCTTGCCCCAATGACCGCTGGGATAGGCTTCAGCCCCACCATGATCCTTAGTTTCAATAAGTAAGTTCAGAAAATGGAGGGATCATATTTTTAGTCATTTAAATATTTATTCAGACTTGTTTTAGCTTCTCACATGTAAGGATTTGATTATTTTGTGTTTCACTAAATTGTAGTACTTTTATTGGTTTCACATGAAGGTTAATTGATTTAAATGACTTTGAACATGTTTTAAACTTTGTTTAAAATAGACATGATCTAAATGTCACTGGTGTAAAGGTTGCTGTAATCAGTATTTAAACATCTTGAACTAGTTTTAATCTGACATAAAATGGTTCTAACTGGATTTAAACAGTCTTATGTCAATGATGCTGTGGTTTGTGTATCAGATGGGCTTTAAGACCGACATTAGCTTGTTTTAGTGGCCTTAAATGGTTCTACACTATTATTAAAATCATAAATTGGTTCTAATCTGACTAAACTACATAGAAAATGTGTCAGAGGTTCCCAGTCATTCAGGTAAAAGACACCAACAAGCTTACTGAACAGCAACTGAACTTGTTGGTCTTTGAGACATTTCATCACTCATGGCGAGATGTCAGAAAGCGTTTATAAATAAGAAATCATTAGAGCTGGGTTTGATGTGCTTTACAGGCTCATATTACACTTCATTTCATCACCTGTATATAACTTACCATGTGTCTCAAAAACAGAATAGAAGTCTGAAGCCACAAATATTAGAAACTGAGGTGGCGCATCATAGAAAAGTCAGGCATTTAAGAAATGATCCATTTCTGTCACTGCTGCTTTAAATGTAGAGGAGCTGCTGGTGGCCACACCCACTTATACACATGAGTGTAATTTTCCGTCTTGGTCCTACAAACTATGGGAGTGCGTTACAAACAAGCTCCAATCTCCAGCCATTGAAAAATGAGGCACACACGGAAGAAGAAGTTGCGGTTCCTTGATTGGCCACTTGAGGCTGGCTCTAAAAGCAAGCAGATTCCCACAGAAGCCCATGTTAAAATGTCCGATTTTAGAGGACATATTTACAGCCTGTTTTAAAAAAGAAAAATGCTTTTGGTGTCTGTAGCTAGTTTCCCCCTCCATGACAACAGTTTGACATTTTAAATTATAGAGTTATGCCTCATTATGGGACGTGGCCACTCTGAGCGATTGGTGTTGTGTACTAGCTGTGGCTGCTATCTGTTTTGGAGGACCATGTAGGTCCTTTCCAAGCATTTTATTACAATTTATTGTAATAAAATTTCATACAATAACACAATTTATTATTTGTCATAATATGGCCTGCTGTGTGGTTCAGTGTCTGAGCAGATAGTCTAAGAAGTCTGTACTCCAGTATTTCCGTCAAGTGAAATTTTTCTTGTTATTTAATCTTGTAAGCTAAGAACATTAGCTCATTTAGCAGCTATCGGCAGCGTGATGATGTTAGGTCCAGTTGATCCATGATTACTGAGCAAATACGGTGAACATCCTTTTTTAATATCCACACAGTTCTGCAAAATTTGATAAAATAAAATGTCTGAAACAAGGCTAGTCTGTTAGATTAGCTTGTTCGGGTAACAAAGTTAGGGGGCATGTTTACACTTTCAAATTCTTCAAATTCTTACAAATTCTAATGAAGTCCCCTTGAATCGTTCAGACCAGAATTATTTTCCGTCATACACATCTTCATACGGTGTACTACCATCGCGTGAAGTTTCATTAAAACACATCCTCAGGTTTAGGAGGATTAGTGGTTACCAGACTCCTGGACAGACGGACAGGATCATTGCTAGGTACTGTCCAAACTTCTGTTTGCAGGGGACACGACGAATAACAGGACTTTGTGGATGTTGAACACAATACTAAAGAGTAAAATGTTGGTTGCACAATAAAGTTCTTTTAAGATAATGAAAAGCCAATTTAAATCAGATATTATCTGTTTTTTCAGTTATATTAAAATGGTTCCAAACTTCCAATTTAACTCGTTTAAACCTGATTGAATGTGGCCTAAATGTGAGATAACCCAGGTCTGACTGGTTCGACTGAAAGGGTTTGCAGCTGATGTGGTGCTGGTTTATGACATTACAGAAGGGAACCAATCAATTAATTAGAACAACATATAACTAATTAATCAACCAATTGACTAATTAAATACCTCTTTGTTATAGTCTTGCCATATGCACGACTAGTATGCACCAGTTCAGTGGGTCACAAACTTGACAGCTTGTGAGAGTTAAGTACATCTCCAGAAATATTGACCCCCCCACCCCAGTGCAGAACCTCACAGTTTAATCTGAATTACATTAATACCAACAAAGAATAAAATAATGCATTATCATTCAAGAAAAAGGTGATTAATGTTACAAAAATTTGACAGTTTTGGAGTAAATCACATTCTGACCGCTTTCACGGGCCTCCATCCAGAGGTTGGGCACGGGGGAAAAGTGCGGTTCAAAGCATTCTGCACTTGAAGTGGATCAGACATCAGCCTGAACACTATTTACTACAGAAATCTGCATTTATATGCACCTCTGAGCACACGGTGCACCCAGTGCGCTCGCCTGTTCAGCCCTTTAATGTGCATGTTCGCTTGCAGTAATCATCAGATTTCTGCGCAAGCAAGCGACAAAAACAGGGCCCTGCTTGTGGAGATAATTACGGGTGGGTGAGGTGAACGCGGCCTCGCTGCTGCCTCTGACACGATGGAAGTGATGACCTCTCAGTCACATCCAGGCAAACAATCAGTGCACGCAGCGTGACTGATAACCGCACAGCTCAGAAAACACGCAGCCACTGGAAATCCACGGACAGGAGGAGGGCGCCGCCGGCTCCTCAGCAAAATCACTCAGGGACGATAAAAACCACGTGAGGAATATAAAGGAGCCGCAGTGACAGAAACAAGGAAACACGTATGCAGAAAAATCTAAACACGGACTATTAAACTTTAAACTATGGTGAAAAATAATAAAATAAAGGAGATATCTGCACCAAAATTCATTTTTTTTTAATATGGAAATGCTTCCATGTGTTATGTCAATTCAAGAAGTGGTATTATGCACATTTGTAGGAAGCTGATATCGGCCATCAGGTGTTTTTAAAATAGATATTAAAGTTTGAATGCAAAAATATCACACAATCTGGTCCCATTTAAAAAAAAGAAGAAGATCAGATCCCTGAGAAATGAACTGTTTCTGTGTCTGTTGCTTTAAATGGGAAGGAGGTGCTACTCACCATGCCCTCTCAAATACAGACCACGTAGTGTTGCAGCTTAGCTAAGGTTTCCACCACAATTGTTCATTTTGTGACTAAAGCACCAAATTTGGCACACATATTCTAAATTAAGTACTATTCATTTTCAGATGTGGAGGCATCCTGGAGCTGACCTTTGATGACCTACAGGGGTCAATGAAGAATTACACAGAGGTCAAAATTTTAAAATGTTCCAATCATATTGAAAGTTATACCATATTATTTGTCTGATCACATAGATTCCAAAAGGTATAGTTTAGACTATCGACATCTGAATGTTATGAATTTATGGTGTTAAACAAAGCAAAAAAGATGACAAAGGTCAATTTCAGTTTGTACAGGGGTCAAAAGATAAAGTTGCTCCATTTTTTGTAAAAAGTGATGTAAATTATTGGTTGAGTTAATAGGGTTTTAAAAAGGAATAGTTGCATCGATCATGTTTAGTTATCATTGTACAGGATAACATATGTCACATGTCATAGAATCCAATGGATGTTGACCTTGTTTGACCTTTACCCTGGAGACCAAACATTCAACACAGACAAAACTATTCCATTTATTAATCCTATTAACTTAACCAATAATTTATGCCACTGTTTACCAAAATTGGTGCAACTTTAACTTTTGACCCCTGTACAAACTGAAATTGACCTTTCTCACCATTTTTGCTGTTTTTAAACTATAACTCCACAACATTTAGTCAAGGATATTCTAAACTATACCTTTTGTTATCATTAAAATCAGACAAATAATATGGCATACCTTTCAATATGATTGGAACATTTTTATATTTTGACCCCTCTGTGATTCTTCATTGACCCTTGTAGGTTATTAGAGGTCAACTCCAGGATACCTCCACATCTGAAAATGAATATTACTTAATTTAGAATGTGTGCCAAATTTCATGTTTTAGTCACAAAATGTACAATCATTTTGCCTATCTGCTGCACTAATGTGGGCGTGTGTCAGAAAGGCAGCAGGAGTCCAGATATGCACTTGTGTGACATATGTCACAGAAGTCTATGAAAAGCCATTTCAGACCTAAAATCTGCTCATAGAGGGAATAAATCTGCACACTCAACATAGAATTATGGGACTTTTGGGATGTTTAATATGAAATCACAACCATATTTAGCTGAAAATAAATTGTAAATATTAAACAAAAATAATTTGGCATAATATGGCCCCATTAAGCCTCTTTCCTCTACAAGTGCTTTTCCACCTGGTGGAGATTCTCAGGGACAGATCATGCTTTTTTTGTTTGCTTGTTTGAAGTGCAAGATGCAGCATTCTGGTGATTGGAAAAGGCACGCGTGCACTCTAATGAGTGAGTTGACAGATTAATCAGCAATCAGCTGCAGCGCTGCTTTCTGCAACCTCTCATGCGAGCGGCGAACGCTCTGCGGTCAATACACGGCTGCATGCAGTTTGACTTTGGATGCATTTTTAAAGGTCGGCCATCACTTCTTCTGTCTGTCTGTTGTGCCTGACTGGAAGTGTTTTGCCTGCTTGCACATAATCAGTGTTCACTGCAGGAGAACACAAGTCAGGCCGGCTCAGCTCAGTCTGGCTCAGCCAAGCTGCCCTCATCAGGGGCGGCGGTGGTCCTGATGGGTTTGGACATGAAAGGCGGCAGCGGCGTGAGCATGAGCGTGGTTAATGCATGTATTTAAACTGGGTGCTCTGCTTTGTGGCCTAACAGCCTCTGTGGCACTGTGGAGAGGGAGCACTCTCACCCTCATAGGAAACGCATTTGGACCAAGCAGGGAGGGAGTCTGCTGAGGAGGAGAGCGCAGAGTTAAAACTGTTGTCACTGAGGATGTTTCCTAAAAAAAAAAAAAAAAAGCCTTTAATGAGGTGTAGTGCCTCAAGAAGCAAATGGGTAAAGAGCCCAAGAAGGTCAGATCATCTCTAAACTGGAGAGCAACAATGTAGAGGAGTGAGTGAGTGAGGCTGTTATTTCATCCTCAGCAACTCAAAAACACATTAAAAGAGTCTAGAATTAGGATGTAGTGTTTATATGGAGGTTGACTTTGATGCAGCAGGTCAATCAAACAAAGGAACATTGTTTTGCTTATGTAATATCCCATAGATGATTCTGACAGCTGCTGGATGGTTAGTGGAAGCAGAATGGATTATGAAAAATTACAAACAGCTGTGGAAGTCATAGTATGACATCATATACACATACAAAAAAACCTCCCTCTACCTTCTGTGTGTGTCGTGAAGCTCACTGCGCGCATTACTGACAATGACATAACCCATAATGCAGCCTTATGTGAACATACAGTGCATGCTGGGCATGCATAGTGTGCAGGGTGCACAGGGCGTGCACAGTGTGCAGAGATATACAGGGCGTGCAGGGTGCACAGGGCGTGCAGAGCATCCAGGGTGCACAGGGTGCGTCGACTCTCTGATGCATGTCGTTTGCCGTTATTTCAAAACATATTTTAAATTCTGTGCAAAATAACTGTGACTGGAAAAATAAACAAATTATTTTGTGGTTTTCATTTGTTATAAGAGATTGAATCATGACCTCGACAATCATGAAATGAATGATTCATCTTTACGCAAAGTAAAGATGAATGTTTACTTTGATCCACGTTGTCTTATGTCACTTTGACACAACATGGGATCATCATCACCACACAGGAAGCGTCTCTCTGTTTTTAAAATGACAGATTCAGAAAAAAAGTTCCTGAAGATTTAAAAAACAAAAAGTACAGACAGCATAATATGATCCGAGCACTTGTGCAGCTATTTTGGTTTGTATCCACTCAGACCGTCTTTTGGGTCAGGGTGCAAACACAGCGTGCCCCGCAGCCACAACACTGAGAAGACCTTGAAAGTCAGCACCTGAACGGGCGCTCGCCTTTGGTGAAAGTAAACAATAACTGCATTTCTGAGTCATGCGCTTTCACCCAGCAGCTCTCTGCAGATGAAGTTGATTTATTTGCTTCACACCACGGGCAAAGATTTGCCTGTTTTATTTTTTGAGAAGTGTTGCTTGGTTTCCTTTCTGATGTTTCCTTAAAGCACAGAATAAAATGATGGAATATAGTTTTCAGGTGGGGCTCAGAATAGCTGTTTCCTCTTTCTTGCTGAAGAAAAAGGTCTCAGGTCGCACTTTTGTGTGACTGGAACAGACATGAGAATTACAGATGTATTTAAGGTGTCGGAACAGAACTACAGCAGTAAAAACGCCAAAGCCACTATCCAAATGTGTCGCAGCTGCGAAGCCCCGAAGTAGAATTTCAGATGAGCTTTGAGTTTAAAGGTCAGCTGCTGTCGACAATTAGAAGTCATGATGTCAGAATAAGAGTTCCAGCAGCTTTGACACACCCTTCAGATATGAAAACGCGTGCAGCCATGTGCACTCTGATTTACCAAACTCGGCAAAAGTAAAAGCTGGCATTTGACCCCAATGACCTTGAAGTTCACCTAACTGATTGACCTCCGGTTGACCTTGCCAGGGCAATCCTGGAATCGACTTAAGTTTGTGCCCTATGTGGTCCAAATCAGTTTTAAAAATCAAATTCCTTGACCTTTGCCAAAACAACTTCTTTAGAAAGGACACTTTTGGGGTCAGCCTTCATTGACAGACCAAGTTTGGCAGAAATCAGTAGAAGGATGTGGTTGGAGTCAGCCCACCCTACTCAGCGTGCCGCTCTTGTTGGAGCGACATTGTGGGATAAGTCGCCGGACTACTTTCAAACCTGACCCAGTGCTGAATTTGCTGACATGAGAAGATGCTGCTGGATGAGTGTGAGTATTGACTTACGATTATTTAGGCGTAAAAATACACAAGATACACAAGTTCTTGTGCCAAAGATACTCCTTATGTTTTTGTTGCCCATGAAAATGCACCGTCATGGCAAATACAGCATTGTTTGGGAACTACTTTTTGTGCAGGAATTCATCAAACACGTTGGCCGTGGGCGCGTACTGACACAGAATACCCAGAAACTGGGTAGTTGTTTGGCCAAAACGAGAGCGTCCACTTTTAGCTTGCCATAAGCTAAGCTAGTGGTGCACGTGAGGGTATGGAGTCAGCCAACAAACAGATGGGCAGACATGACTTGACCCTCGGTGATTGACCTTTGGCAAATTTTCCTCACCTGGAACATTCCGTAACCCTTGTGTATATGTCTGCCAAATCAGTTTGGGAGGAGGGAAAACACACCTTGAATTTTGACCTTTAACTTCAGTGACATTGATCAGATTGATCTTGCCTTGGCAATTCCTGAAACTGCCTTCATGTATATGTGTTTGCCAAATGTGGGTCAAATTGGAGTGTGGATGGGGTTGGGGGTGTTTAACCCCTTCTAAACCTGTATATCCCATTGATGGGAAATTTCACTTTTTATTTGTGAGATACTGACAAGCCAAAATGAGGCGGGTGGGAGGGGGTTAATTTTAGCCTTTGACCCCAAGGACTCCAACAATTGACCTTTGGCAAATGCACCTGCTTCAAAAATTCCATAACATTCCTGTATATGTGCACCAAGTATGGTGTAGACTGAAGTGGGAGGGGAAAAAAAACAGCTTTATTTTTTTACCTTTAACCCCAATGACCTTGATTGTCCTTTCATAAATTTGATCTTGCCTCAGCAGTTCCAGAAACTATCTTCATATGCATGGGGGGGCAGCTGTAGGTGCTTTGATTTTTACCTTTGACCCCAATGACTTTGACTCCAGATGAGGTCAAATTTGCCAAAGGTCAATCAATACCTCTGGCAAATCTGACCTCATCTGGACAACTCCAAAATCATCTTACATGTGTTTGCCAAGTTGTTGGACACCAGAGTGAAAAATCAAAAAGTTTGGCCTTTGACCCAACAACCCAGATCTTTGCCACCATGAACCCTTTACAGGTGGTTCTGGGTTTGACCTTCATCCACATACCAAGTGTGGTTCAAATCAGACAAAGGACTTTGGAGGAGGAGAAGAGACAAAACGCTGCTCAAATGATAGTACAGCGAGTTTTTCCTGAATAACAAAACAGGAACCTAACGACGATGTGCCAGTCAGTACTTAAAAAAAATAAATAAATAAATAAACAGTTAGCCATCCAGCCAATCCCCCGTCACACACGTGCACCAAACACCTGCATCCTCTGCCTGCGAATCCATTCACTTCATCCTTTAAGTGTGGAGCTTTAACATGTCCACGCTGACCTTCCTGGCTCCCCGTCGGACAGATAAATCTTCACCCACATGTCGGAAACAGCATTTGTGTGCCGACGGCACCAACAAGCTTCCTCCAGAGCGCAGCCGCTTTAAAACCTCTGCATCCCAGAGACAAGCCACACGGCCGCCGCCTGCCCAGCTCTCATTACTGCTGCTTATTATACAGCTGGACCTCTGCCACCGCTCTGTGTGTGTGTGTGTGTGTGTGTGTGTGTGCACACGTGAAGATGTTTCACACACCAGCTCCACAGTGACGGCAAACTGTAAATGTGACTGCAGCTTCAAGTCATCATCTCAGTGTTTTAACGTCACATGCACTTTGTGTACGGTGAGTCGGGGAGGAGCAGAGTTTGAAAAGGAGGAGCTGCTGCAGTCAGCCAGCTTTAACCGCCTGTACCGTACACGCGCACACACACGCAAAACAGCAGCCGCCTTGTTGGCCAACCACATGGAAGCCTCAAGAACGAAAGCAGCTCATTTCAAGCTGTGTGCAACTGTGACCACACATACGAGTGACACAGAGAGAAAGAAGAAGCTTCTGCTTCACCTTCATACAAAACGCTTTCTGCTGGGTTGTGTGACCTTGTGACTGTGTTGGAGTTTTACATCATGACTGCTGTTAAAATAAGTTTACTCATCTGATTTCCTCCAGAAACAGTCCGTGTCTCATTTACCCAGTTCGGTCCACTCCTCAAACACGTCTCTCACCATCTTTGTCTTTTCATGGGGTTCCCCGGGATTGTGTAGATGTGGGACCACTGTGAAACAACCAGAAAAATAATGGTTTACTTATCTGATTTACACCATTTCTACCTGGAAAAGGTATTAATGACAGCCACAGCTGCTCCTAATTTCTAATCATCCATGATTTGTGCATGAAATTGCAGCAGATTTTAATCAGTCACTCCTCATTACACTATGTAACAAATTTTTATTTTAGTTTTGTTCCTGGGTACACAGTGTGTTTTCCTAACCTGTTATGCCTTAAATAAATAGAAAATAGCTGTTATTCAACAGAAACTTTGCTTCTGTGATCAGGACAATGATATTTTGAAATTATTATGAATTATTATTATTATGAATCCTCGACGCTCGCCACCACTTCAGCACACGTTCATTTTCACGCCACGCTACTGAGGTGAAAGTCACGATTTTCTTTCTATCAAGGACAATAAATTCATAATGTGTAGCTGTCCGCCCGAAGGTTCTGGATGCTACTGCGTCTTAATGAGCTGGGAATGGAAGGAGAGAAGAGGGGATTGATTTTGAAGGGTCTTTCAGATTGGAGAATTGTCACAGTGGGTCGGGGAGTGGCCTACCAATGACAAATGTGACAAAAGAGGACAACAGTGTGTGTGTTTGTGTCTGCGTGTCGTACACAGACTTGCGTGTTTGATGAAATGGGAAAACATCCCCACCAGATACGAGACACTTTATCTCCAGTCTGGAAAGCCACGTAGGGAAGAGGTGTGATTGAGTTCAAAGTGCATTGGTATGTGGTGGGTGAAATATATTGCTTTTTCTAACTGAAGATCATCGCTTTCTCGTTTTTTGCACATGTCCACTATTGTATCGCCACCTCTGCTTGGTGAAAATGACCCCACAGGGAAGTTTTCCATTTGACAGCATAAAAAAAGACTCAACTGGAACCATCAAATACTTCTGTTAATCTTGTCCCACTCCTGAGAGCGATGACAGGGTTTTGGAACCGGCCACGTGAGTGTCTGCTTAAAAACTATTGAGTTGATTCACTGCTCAGTTCTTCAACCTAAACTGGTGTCCATCTCTGGGGATATGTGGAATTCTTAAACAATAAGTCACAGTCGCCTCTCGATTCAGGGTCCATTCATCTGCTTACAACAGGAACAAGTCCGTCATTGACAACTGACTAGTTTTGACTTTGGGTAGAATTGTGTTGCCAAACTTGAAAAAGACTAAGGTAAGTCAGTGAATGTGAAATTAGTCATTTAAAAACAATAACTTTACATGTACTGAAGTAAACATGAACACATGGACCTTGTAGGAATCCTCCCCAAACTACCAGACACTACGAACGGCCTCACCTATTGCACATATTATAAATACGTCTACAGACTAGTAACATACCAGATGATTTGAAAATGGACAGGGCTGTACGCTGACACAAGAAAAGACTAAGAGACACTGGGGATTATAGGCCCATATCAGTACTTAGTATCATTTCAAAAATTTTAGAAAGGATTGTACATAATCAGCTGTCTAGATTTTAAGACCAACATAATCTGCTATACAAATTTCAATCAGGTTTTAGATCCTCCCATTCCACAGATACATGTTTGATACATTTAATGGGCCATATCAAATCTGAATGTGGTCATTTTAACTCAACTGGCGTGTTTTGCTTGACCATCAAAAAGCATTTGATACAATACATCACAGGATTCTCCTATGGAGAAATGTTGTTAGTTTAACTGTTATATCATTAAAGTGGTTTGAATGTATCTTATAAGTTGGACACAGCTTGTAAAAAGATGGTATGTGATCTAGTGCTCAGAGGATATTGTGTGGCGTACCTCAGAGTTCCATTCTCGGGCCTCTTCCATTTCTAATATACATGTAAATCATATGAAGGTGGCAGTGTAGCGAAAACTGCTTCTGTATGCAGATGACTCTACACCGGTGCTGTTGCCCAACAGGGTGCCGGTGGAAATTGGGCTACTGCTAGGCGAAGATGACAAAGAAGAGGAGGAGAATGTTTCCACAAACAGTGGGAGAAGAAGAAAACTGGAAGGGTGGAAATGAGAGTAGGGACTTTGAATGTTGGTAGTATGACTGGTAAAGGGAGAGAGCTGGCTGATATGACGGAGAGGAGAGAGAGGAGAGAGGAGTCCAAGTGGAAGGGAAGTAAGAGCAGGAGCATCGGCAGTGGGTACAAGTTGTTGTACCATGGTGAGTACAGGAAGAGAAATGGTGTTGGGGTCATTTTAAAGGAAGAGTATGTTAAAAGTGTGTTGGAGGTTAAGCGAGTATCTGACAGGGTGATGAGTGTGAAGTTGGAAATTGAAGGGGTGATGATGAATATCATCAGTGCATATGCCCCACAGGTAGGTTGTGAGATGAAGGAGAAAGAAGATTTCTGGAGTGTGTTAGATGAGGTGGTGGAGAGTGTGCCCAAGCATGAAAGAGTGGTGATAGGAGCAGACTTCAATGGCCATGTTGGTGAAAGGAACAGAGATGATGAGGAAGTAATGGGTAGATATGGTATCAAGGATAGGAATGGGGAAGGACAGATGGTAGTTGATTTTGCAAAAAGGATGGAAATGGCTGTGGTGAATACCTACTTTAAGAAAGCACAGGGTAACATATAAGAGTGGAGGAAGGTGCACACAGGTGGACTACATTCTTTATAGGAGATGCAAGCTAAAAGAAATCAGAGACTGTAAGGTGGTGGCAGGAGAGAGTGTCGTTAGACAGCATAGGATGGTTGTTTGTAGGATGACTTTAGAGGTAAAGAAGAAGAAGAGAATGAGAGCTTAACAAAGGATCAGATGGTGAAAGCTGAAGGAGGAAGACTGTTGTGTGAAATTTAGCGAGCAGGTAAGAGAAGCACTGGTTGGAGGGGAAGCAATTTTGGACAACTGGAAAAGTACTGCAGATGTGGTGAGGGAGACAGCTAGGACAGTATTGGGTATGACATCTGGACAGTGGAAGGAAGACAAGGAGACTTGGTGGTGGAAGGAAGAGGTCCAGGAAAGCATCCCTTACCAAAAAGTAGTATATGCAAGTATGTTTCAAGTATACTTCTAGTTTACTTTTTATATACTTATCAGTACTATTTTTTTGGTAAGGGATAAGAGGAAAGAGGTTGGCAAAAAAGTTTTGGGATAGTCGTAGAGATGAAGAAAGTAAATGGGAGTACAAGGAGATGCAGCGTAAGGCAAAAAGAGAAGTGGCAAAAGTAAAGGAAAAGGCATATTGCGAGCTGTACAAGAAATTGAATAGTAAGGAAGGAGAAAAGGACTTGTACCGATTGGCCAGACAAAGGGACAGAGCTGGAACGGATGTGCAGCAGGTTAGGGTGGTAAAAGATGCATATGGTAATGTGCTGACAAGTGAGGAGTGTGTGCTGAGAAGGTGGAGGGAATATTTTGAAGAGCTGATGAATAAAGAATATGAGAAAAGAGAAAAGGCTGGATGATGTGGTGACAGTAAATCAGGAAGTACAAGAGATTAGTAAGGAAGAAGTGAGTGCTGCTATGAAGAGGATGAAGCGTGGAAAGGCAGTTGGTCCAGATGACATTCCAGTGGAGGCATGGAAATGTCTCGTAGAGATGGCAGTAGAGTTTCTAACCAGATTGTTTAATAAAATCTTGGAAAGTGAGAGGATGCCTGAGGAGTGGAGACGAAGTGTGCTGGTTCCTATTTTCAAGAACAAGGGTGATGTGCAGAGCTGCAGTAACTACAGAGGCATAAAGCTGATCAGCCATAGCATGAAGTTATGGGAAAGAGTAGTAGAAGCTAGGCTTAGAAAACAGGTGAAGATCTGTGAGCAGCAATATGGTTTCATGCCGAGAAAGAGCACTACAGATGCAATGTTTGCTCTGAGAATACAGTTGGAGAAGTACAGAGAAGGCCAGAAAGAGTTACATTCTGTGTTTGTGGAGAGTTCCAAATGAGAGGTGTTACACTTTGCATGGCGTGATGCTGTCTTAGATTATAAGCATGCACTACTGGCTACAAAGCGTGCCTATTATTCTGATTTGATCAATAAAACAAGCATAACTCAAAGGTTTTGTTTGAAACTGTAGCATTTCTCATTCATGGACAGCCACCTGTTATTCACTCTCCCTTTTCAGCACAGGATTTCTTGCACTATTTTGAGAAGGAAATTGAGGATATTAGGTTGAGCATATCTCAGCAGGCTTTGGTCCAACCACTGCATACTGCTATGGAGGTGGATGTGCCCACTGAGGTGTTACCCAGATTTACAGATTTTGATGGTATCTCGCTTGGCGCGCTGACAAAGCTCATGACGTCTACAAAAAGTACAACTTGGTTACTTGATCCTATACCACCAAAACTATTTAAGGACCTGTGGCCCATTCTTGGACCGACTGTGCTGGAAATTATAAATCTCTCATTAACGTCTGGATCTGTTCCTAAATGTTTCAAGTCTGCAGTGATTAAACCATTACTTAAGAAATCTAATCTTGACCCTAGTGTATTGAAGAATTATAGACCGATATCTAATCTTTCATTTTGTTCTAAAATCCTGGAAAAAGTGGTTTCGCGACAGCTTGTAGACTACCTCACTGAGAATAATCTTTTTGAGCCACTGCAGTCTGCTTTTAGAAAATATCACTACACAGAGAAAGCACTTATTAAAGTAGTGAATGACCTTTTTTGCGAGCAATGGACTCAGATACCACCACAGTCTTGGTGCTGCTGGATCTTAGTGCTGCATTTGATACTGTGGATCATCATATTTTACTCAATAGGCTGGAGAATCACTTTGGGATTACTGGAACTGCTCTTGCCTGGTTGACGTCATACCTGTCCAGTCGCTCTTACTGCGTATTGTGTAATGGCATCTCCTCTGATTGTAGGGACATGAAGTTTGGGGTTCCTCAGGGATCCATTTTAGGCCCCCTGCTTTTTTCCCTTTATGTAGCACCTCTTGGGAATATACTGCAGCGCTTTGGGATTTCCTTTCATTGTTATGCTGATGACACTCAATTGTACATGCCAATAACTGCTGGTAATCTCACTCACATAAAATCTTTGGAAGATTGCCTTGCATCAGTAAGAAATTGGATGTCTAGTAACTTCCTACTTTTAAATTCTGATAAGACTGAAGTTATGGTTCTTCGTCCAGTGAGGTATCGGCATCAATTTGATCAGCTAGCACTTATCTTAGGTTCATGTGTTATACATCATACGGATAAAGTGAGGAACCTTGGAGTAATTTTTGATCCTACGTTGTCCTTTGATCTCCACATTAGAGACATTACGAGGACTGCTTTCTTCCATTTGCGAAATATAGCGAAGATTCGTGCCCATCCTGTCTATGGCTGATGCTGAGACTTTGATTCATGCATTTGTGTTGTGTGGGCCGCCAGAAGAGGAGGTACTGCTGGCCCAGCACCAGAGGGTGCCCTGTCTGGAGTGCGGGCTCCAGGCACCAGAGGGCGCAGTCGCCTCACAGGAGCAGCCAGGGTGACAGCTGTCACGCATCACCTGCAACAGCTGTTACCAATCATCTGATCGGCAGGAGTATATCAGCAGGACGACGTCTCCACCTCTTTGCCGAGATATCGTTCTACCTGGAAGGTAATATTCTCAGCTCACTGTGTGACAGTAATCTTTTGTGACTTTGTGCGTTATATAACAGACTCCTTTTCCAACGAGAGGTGGAGGTAGTTTTCCTGCCGAGCGGATTGCTGGGTGCAAACGCGCCCTCATTTAACTGTACTTTGTTCCTCGCCAGCAGTACCAGGTCCGACACGCGGAGGCAGTGGCCACCTGGGAGTTCGGGACTTGGCGGCTCCAGTATTCCCGGGGTCCTGTGGCGGCGGAAACCGTGTGGTTCCGGTTCTACTTCGGAGAGGCGTCTCCTATCTTCGAGCCTGCCCACACGACACCTTTGTGAATTGAATTTTGTCCATTGTTGTAATCTGTTGTATTCGTTGTGCACGTTCGCAACAGTAAAGTGTTGTTATTTGACCTATTCCATTGTCCGTTCATTTGCGCCCCCTGTTGTGGGTCCGTGTACTTACACTTTCCCAACAGGATATCTCGGCCAACGTCATGGATCCCGAGGGGAGTCAACCGGCTGTTGAACGGCCAATGGAAGAACAGGGCGCACAGGCGCCCGCAGGAGGAATGATCGGTGAGTTGCAGCGGATCCTCACCATTTTCACGGCTCGGTTGGATTTAATGACCGAACAGAACGTCCTCCTTAACCGCAGGGTGGAGGCTCTCGCCGCGCAGGTGGAGGCGCGCCCTCAGGGCGCTGCTGCGGCTCTCCCTCCTGTCGACCCTGTGCGTAACAGTGACGTTCCACTGGTCGTTCAACGACCCCTCCCACCTTCCCCGGAAGCATACATAAGCCCTCCAGAGCCGTACGGAGGTTGTGTGGAGACGTGCACGGACTTCCTTATGCAGTGTTCGCTCGTCTTCGCACAACGTCCTGTCATGTACGCGACTGATTCTAGCAAAATAGCTTATGTAATAAACCTGCTTCGCGGTGAGGCACGCGCTTGGGCTACAGCGCTCTGGGAGCAGAATTCACGGCTTGCTCAGGGTTTGTGAGGGAGTTCAGAACAGTGTTCGATCACCCAAATAGAGGAGAGACCGCTTCAGCCGTGCTGCTGTCAATGAGACAGAGGCGCCGGAGCGCAGCTGCCTATGCAGTCGACTTCCGCATCGCGGCTGCGAGGTCCGGCTGGAATAGCACTGCCCTCCGCGCTGCCTTCGTAAACGGACTGTCGTTGGTCCTCAAGGAGCACCTGGTGGCTAAGGACGAACCGCGGGATTTAGATGGGCTTATTGATCTCGTTATACGATTAGACAATCGGTTAGAAGAACGCCGTCGGGAACGAGACGAAGGGCGTGGCCGGGCACGCGCCGTCCCTCTCCCTTCCGGTTCCAACCGAGTTCCGCCCTCCCCACGCTCCACGGCCCCTACGCTCCGTGTGGTTACAGCTCCCCCTGCTGACGAAGCTATGGACACGAGCAGGGCCACATTTAGGGCACCAGATAGACAGAGGAGGCTGGCCCACGGAGCGTGTTTTGTTTGTGGCTCGATAGAGCATCAGGTAAGGGACTGCCCCGAGCGGTTAAACACCAACGCCCGCCCCTAGAAACTGGGCTAAGGGTGGGCCGAGATATTCACGTGGGACACACCCATATTGCCACACGACTCCCAGTTACAATCCTTTATGAGGATTTAACCCTGAAGGCCCCAGCACTGGTGGACACGGGCTCTGAAGGGAATCTGTTAGACAGCAGATGGGCCAGGGAGATAGGGCTCCCTCTGGTGGCGCTTACCTCGCCTGTGCAGGTGCGAGCACTAGATGGCTCCCTACTCCCTCCAATCACATATAAGACACCACCAGTAACTCTGGTGGTGTCAGGAAATCACTGGGAGGAGATCGAGTTTTTTGTGACACCTGCTACCTCCCGTGTGATCTTAGGGTTCCCCTGGATGTTGAAACACAATCCCCGGATCGATTGGCCGTCCGGGGTAGTGGTTCAGTGGAGCGAGACCTGCCATCAGGTATGTTTAGGTTCCTCGGTTCCTCCCGCTTCCCAGGCTAAGGAGGAGGTCAGAGTCCCGCCCAATCTAGGGATGGTGCCGGTGGAGTACCACGACCTTGTAGATGTGTTCAGTAAGGATCTGGCGCTCACCCTTCCCCCCCACCGTCCGTACGATTGTGCCATTGATTTGGTTCCAGGCGGTGAGTTCCCGTCCAGCAGGCTGTACAACCTCTCCCGACCTGAGCGCGAATCAATGGAGACCTACATCCAGGACTCTTTAGCCGCCGGGTTGATCCGGAATTCCACCTCCCCGATGGGTGCAGGTTTCTTTTTTGTGGGTAAAAAAGATGGCGGACTTCGTCCATGCATTGATTACAGGGGACTGAACGAAATCACGGTTCGCAATCGATACCCGTTGCCCCTGTTGGATTCACTGTTCACGCCCCTGCATGGAGCCCGAATATTCACCAAATTGGATCTTAGGAATGCGTATCACCTGGTTCGGATCCGGAAGGGAGACGAGTGGAAGACGGCATTTAACACACCCTTAGGTCACTTTGAATACCTGGTCATGCCGTTCGGCCTCACAAACGCCCCCGCAACGTTCCAAGCTTTGGTTAATGATGTCTTGCGGGATTTTCTGCACCGATTCGTCTTCGTATATCTAGACGATATACTCATCTTTTCTCCGGACCCTGAGACTCATGTCCGGCATGTACGTCAGGTCCTGCAGCGGTTGTTGGAGAACCGGCTGTTTGTGAAGGGCGAGAAGTGTGACTTCCACCACACATCTTTGTCCTTCCTGGGGTTTATCATCTCCCCCAACTCCGTCGCTCCTGATCCGGCCAAGGTTGCGGCGGTGAGAGACTGGCCCCAACCCACCAGCCGTAGGAAGCTGCAACAGTTCCTCGGCTTTGCAAATTTCTACAGGAGGTTCATTAAGGGCTACAGTCAGGTAGTTAGCCCCCTGACAGCCCTGACCTCACCAAAAGTCCCCTTCACCTGGTCGGATCGTTGCGATGCCGCGTTCAAGGAGTTGAACCGGCGCTTCTCGTCTGCACCCGTTCTGGTGCAGCCCGATCCTAGTCGCCAGTTAGTGGTTGAAGTGGACGCCTCGGACTCAGGGATAGGAGCTGTGCTTTCCCAGAGCGGGAAGACCGATAAGGTCCTTCACCCGTGTGCCTATTTTTCCCGCAGGTTGACCCCGGCCGAACGGAATTATGACGTCAGCAATCGAGAACTCCTTGCGGTGAAAGAGGCTCTTGAAGAGTGGAGACATCTGTTGGAGGGAACGTCCGTGCCATTCACGGTTTTCACTGACCACCGGAACCTGGAGTATATCAGGACCGCCAAGCGGCTGAATCCCAGGCAAGCCCGCTGGTCACTGTTCTTCGGCCGTTTTGACTTCCGGATCACCTACCGTCCCGGGACCAAGAACCAGAGATCGGATGCCTTGTCCCGGGTACATGAAGATGAAGTCAAAACGGAGTTGTCGGATCCACCGGAACCCATCATCCCGGAGTCCACTATCGTGGCCACCCTCACCTGGGACGTAGAGAGAACCATCCGGGAGGCCCTGGCACGAAGCCCGGACCCCGGAACTGGGCCGAAGAACAGACTTTACGTCCCACCAGAGGCTAGGGCTGCAGTCCTGGACTTCTGTCACGGCTCTAAGCTCTCCTGTCATCCAGGGGTGTGAAGAACCGTGGCAGTTGTCCGGCAGCGCTTCTGGTGGGCGTCCCTAGAGGCCGACGTCTGGGATTATATCCAGGCCTGCACCACCTGTGCCAGGGGCAAGGCTGACCATCGCAGGGCTTTGGGTCTGCTCCAGCCGCTGCCCGTGCCCCATCGCCCCTGGTCCCACATCGGCCTGGATTTTGTCACGGGCCTCCCGCCGTCCCAGGGCAACACCACCATCCTCACGATAGTGGACCGATTCTCCAAGGCGGCCCACTTCGTGGCCCTCCCGAAGCTCCCGACGGCCCAGGAGACAGCGAACCTCCTGGTTCACCACGTCGTTCGGCTGCATGGGATCCCAACAGACATCGTCTCCGATCGCGGTCCCCAGTTCTCCTCACACGTCTGGAGGAGCTTCTGCCGGGAACTGGGGGCCACGGTGAGTCTCTCATCCGGGTACCATCCCCAGACCAACGGGCAAGCAGAACGGGCCAATCAGGAGATGGAGCAGGCCCTGCGTTGCGTGACAGCCGCGCACCCGGCGGCCTGGAGTACCCATCTGGCCTGGATCGAGTATGCCCATAACAGCCAGGTGTCGTCAGCCACCGGCCTCTCCCCTTTCGAGGTATGTCTGGGGTACCAACCTCCTTTGTTTCCAGTGGTTGAGGGAGAGGTCGGTGTGCCCTCGGTCCAGGCCCACCTACGGAAGTGCCGTCGGGTGTGGCGTGCCGCCCGTTCTGCCTTGCTGAGGGCCCGGATGAGGTCAAAGGCCCATGCAGACCGTCGGCGGACCCCGGCCCCTGCGTATCGGCCAGGGCAGGAGGTGTGGTTATCCACCAGAGACATCCCCCTCAAAGTGGACTCCCCCAAGTTACAGGACCATTACATCGGCCCTTTCAAGATCCAGAAGGTCATCAGTCCAGCCGCAGTGAGGCTTCAGCTGCCGGCCTCACTGCGGATCCATCCTGTATTTCACGTGTCCCGGATTAAACCACATCACACCTCACCCCTCTGTACTCCGGGCCCGGCACCGCCTCCTGCCCGGATCATCGATGGCGAGCCGGCTTGGACTGTTCGCCGGCTTTTGGATGTCCGTAGGATGGGCCGGGGCTTCCAGTATTTGGTGGACTGGGAGGGGTACGGACCTGAAGAACGCTCCTGGGTGAAGAAGAGCTTCATCCTGGACCCGGCCCTCCTGGCCGATTTCTACCGCCGCCACCAGGAGGCGCCCGTTGAGGGGGGGGTCCTGTTGTGTGGGCCGCCAGAAGAGGAGGTACTGCTGGCCCACCACCAGAGGGTGCCCTGTCTGGAGTGCGGGCTCCAGGCACCAGAGGGCGCAGCCGCCTCACAGGAGCAGCCAGGGTGACAGCTGTCACGCATCACCTGCAACAGCTGTTACCAATCATCTGATCGGCAGGAGTATATCAGCAGGACGACGTCTCCACCTCTTTGCCGATATATCGTTCTACCTGGAAGGTAATATTCTCAGCTCACTGTGTGACAGTAATCTTTTGTGACTTTGTGCGTTATATAACAGACTCCTTTTCCAACGAGAGGTGGAGGTAGTTTTCCTGCCGTGCGGATTGCTGGGTGCAAACGCGCCCTCATTTAACTGTACTTTGTTCCTCGCCAGCAGTACCAGGTCCGACACGCGGAGGCAGTGGCCACCTGGGAGTTCGGGACTTGGCGGCTCCAGTATTCCCGGGGTCCTGTGGCGGCGGAAACCGTGTGGTTCCGGTTCTACTTCGGAGAGGCGTCTCCTATCTTCGAGCCTGCCCACACGACACCTTTGTGAATTGAATTTTGTCCATTGTTGTAATCTGTTGTATTCGTTGTGCACGTTCGCAACAGTAAAGTGTTGTTATTTGACCTATTCCATTGTCCGTTCATTTGCGCCCCCTGTTGTGGGTCCATGTACTTACACTTTCCCAACAATTTGTCTCTTCTAGATTGGACTATTGCAATGCTCTATTTTCTGGCTTACCGCAGTCCAGGATTAGGGGTCTTCAACTGGTTCAAAATGCTGCTGCCAGACTTTTGACACAAAGCAGAAAGTTTGACCACATTAAACCCGTTTTGGCGTCCCTGCACTGGCTTCCTGTTCCTGCAAGATCGTATTTTAAAGTACTGTTATTAGTTTATAAAATTGTTCATGGACTTGCACCTCCCTATCTGGCTGACCTGGTAAGCCCCTATGTACCAGCTCGGGCCCTGCGTTCTCAGGGTGCAGGACTTCTGTGTGTTCCCAGGGTGAATAAAAAAAGTCTGCCGGTCACAAAGCTTTCTCCTACCGTGCCCCAGCTCTGTGGAACGATTCGGCAATCGGATACTGTGGAGATTTTTAAGTCACGTTTAGACTCATTTGTTTTCTCTGTTTTATCATTAGTATTATGAAGTGTTTTTATTCTTGTATTCTTTTATGGTCGTTTTTTTTTTATTGTGTTTTAAATTTTTAATTGTTTTTTGTGTGAAGTGCCTTGAGATGATTTTATCATGAATTGGTGCTATATAAATTAATAAATTTGAATGTGAAATTTGAATTTGAATTTGTGGACTTAGAAAAAGCTTATGATAGGGTGCCAAGAGAAGAGCTGTGGTATTGTATGAGGAAGTCTGGAGTGGCAGAGAAGTATGTTAGGGTAGTGCAGGACATGTACAAGAATAGTGTGACAGCGGTGAGATGCGCAGTAGGAATGACAGACTCATTCAAGGTGGAGGTGGGATTACACCAAGGATCAGCTCTGAGTCATTTCTTGTTTGAAGTGGTGATGGACAGGTTGACAGATGAGATCAGACAGGAGTCCCTATGGACTATGATGTTTGCAGATGACATTGTGATCTGTAGTGAGATAGAGAGCAAGTTGAGTCTAGTCTGGAGAGGTGGAGATATGCTTTGGAGAGAAGGGGAATGAAATTCAGTAGAAGCAAGACTGAGTACGTGTGTGAATGAGAGGGAGCCCAGTGGAATAGTGCAGTTACAAGGAGTAGAAGTGGTGAAAGTCGAGGAGTTTAAATATTTGGGGACAACTGTTCAAAGTAATGGAGAGTGTGGTAGAGAGATGAAGAAGAGAGTGCAGGCAGGGTGGAGTGGGTGGAGAAAGGTGGCAGGAGTGATTTGCGACTGAAGAATATCAGCAAGAGTGAAGGGGAAAGTTTACAAGACAGTAGTGAGACCAGCTATGTTGTATGGTTTAGAGACGGTGGCACTAACAAAAAGACAGGAGGCAGAGCTGGAGGTGGCAGAGCTGAAGATGTTGAGATTCTCTTTGGGAGTGACAAGAATGGACAAGATTAGGAATCAACATATCAGAGGGACAGCTCAGGTGGGACGGTTTGGAGACAAAGTCAGAGAGGCGAGATTGAGATGGTTTGGGCATGTGCAGAGGAGGGACCCAGGGTATATAGGGAGAAGGATGCTGAGGACGGAGCCACCAGGCAGGAGGAGAAGAGGGAGACCAAAGAGGAGGTTCATGGATGTGCTGACAGAGGACATGCAGGTGGTTGGTGTGACAGAGGAAGATACAGAGGACAGGGTGAGATGGAAACGATTGATCTGCTGTGGCGACCCCCAACGGGAACAGCCGAAAGACAAAGAAGAAGAAGATGCAGATGACTCTGCTTTATTGGTGTCAGCGATAGAAGATGGTTTGAGTTTGGAACTTGAATCTGCGTATGAAGGGGTAACTCAGAATACCTTATCATTAGGTAAAACAGAGTTAATGTTTACTTTATAAAAGTGGCTGCTCATGGTTAATGTTATTAACGAAAGCTGTGGTGGAAATGACATTGTATCAAAATCAGAGGTCACATATCAGAGGACACATATTTAAGTGTAGTAGTATTACTTCAAGATTGTTGACTTAAATCTCCATTAAACTGTCATTTCTCTGCAGAAATACTGGGAAATTAGATTTTAAAAATTAAAAAGTTGTTAGCGTTTCTAACAACTGTTATTATTTCTGTTATTTTACATGTGTATTTATTTTTATATCATGCTGTTTGTGCCCATCATGAGAACACACTGGAAATAAGTGTGTTTTACACTTTATATGTTATCCTCCATAATTTATCCATCCATCCATTTGGAGCCTGTCAGTCACAGAGTGCGATGCCGGGTTCATCCTGGACAGGACACCAGTTTATTGCAGAGTCACATACAGACAAACAAACACATTCACATCTACGGACAATTTAAAGTTCTCGTCCACCTAACCTGCATGTCTTTGGATGTGGGAGTGGAGGGAACCCACACAGGGAGAACATACAAACTCCACAGGTGGGAATTGATCCTATGGCCTTCTTGCTACAACGCAACAGTTCTAACCACTAAGTCACTGTGCTGCCTCCTCCTCTGTAATTTATTTTTTATGTAGGTTTTTTTTTTTTTTCTGGGGTCCAAACACCAGCAAAATTCATTGAAGGAGTCTATTGGGTTTTTTTGTGCTGTTTTTTTTTTTTTGCGTGCGTGCGTGCAGTGTGAGTCTGTGTAATGAACGATACATCTGCCGTCGTCGTCGTTATGCATGTGGCTCCAATGTTAAAGTTTTTTCCAGGCACTATAGTTTCACTAAGTGTGGACATAGAGATTCCACATGCACATTTCACATTTGTTGTTATATATATTTGTTAATGCCGATATTGTAGGGTTAAACTACACTATTGTACTTTATATGCTAGTTACCGGCTTTGTTTAACCTTGTTGGCTAGCAAGGTACAGTTGGCTTATTAACGGCTAATTTAATGGTAGCTCATCTAGCTACAGTTAGCAAATTTTCATGATTTACATTTTTATTTTACATGGTGGAGATTTTTAATTATTCTTCAGTTTATGGGTTCTTTAATAGTTATCAACATATAGTATCTAAGTTTGGGGTTTCCATTAGAAATCATATAGAATATGTATTTTGTCTTCCAATAGTAAGCTAGCAGGGTGAACTTTAGACAGATACCCAATTCATAGTACAGCATAGCTTCTGTTTCTATTATAAAATAACCATATTTAAAGCGTAGCCTACTGGCTATAATTTAATTTTACTACTAGTCTCCAGACTAGATATACGTATACCACAACCTTCTCCTGTATGAATATTTAGGTTTTAGGGCCTGGTCCCACTGGTGTGTAGGAGGATTTGCATATGGATTGAGCACAAAATTGGCTCATATTCGCTTAACATCCACAATATGCGTGAAACATGATTGTATGAGTCGGCCGACACCCGCACATGTCCGCAATCGTCTGCAGAGGCACGATTTCCGTTTTGAGGATTTTTGAGCTGCACAAAATTTTGGCTGCGGATGACATCCACCTTACATACTCCATACATACTCAATACTCAATCTATGCTCTGTATATTCACCATCATCTGCTGATATCCGCAACTGAGAAGGATTTGCGGCTTGGCAGCGGACTGGGACAGTGTGTAAAACGTATATTTTGCGTGCCCATCATGTCCACATCACGGACCAAAATAAGTTGTAGCGACTGCATACAAATTGGCCACGAATAAAGTGTTTTTATTACATCTGCTTTGCAACTGATTTGCGGCGGATGTTCAGAGCTGGACGCCATTCTTTGTTCTACCGGCTGCCACACGCTGTGCGCTGGATGCTGTCTATATAAAATAATTATTTTGTGGTGGATTAATCATTTTATTCTGCAAATTGGCTGTTGAAAACAGCTCTAATCACCTCCTGAATAAGAGAGGAAGCTGCAGCTGTGCGCGCGCGAACGGCTAATAAGCTGCAGAAAGCATTTTGAGCCGCCTAAAAAGGTAATTATTTGACTTGTTTACATTGTCAAGGAACAGCTGCGTGTTTTTTCCTTCTTGTCTGCAGCTGTTACAGTATTTATTCCTATGTTTATAACAGATTTAACTTCTTGTTATAATCGTTCAGACGAGCTGCGCTCTGGTGCGATCCGCTGATGTCACCACTCATGTTGTGTGGGCCGCTGAAGAGGAGGTACTGCTGGCCCACCACCACCAGAGGGCACCCTGCCTGGAGTGCGGGCTCCAGGCACCAGAGGGCGCTGCCGCCTCACAGGAGCAACCGGGGTGACAGCTGACACTCATCACCTGTGACAGCTGTCACCACTCATCTGATCTGCATCGGTATATCAGCAAGACGTCATCTCCACCTCTTTGCCGAGATATCGTTCTACCTGAAAGGTAATATCCTCAGCCTGACTGCTTGATAGAAAGCCCTTTTTGTGATTTTTGTGAGTGATAACAGACTTTTTCTCCAACGAGAGGTGGAGGTAGCTTCCCTGCCGTGCAGATTGCTGGGTGCAGACGCACCCACGTTTAATTGTGTTTTTGTTCCTCGCCAGCAGTACCAGGTCCGACACGCGGAGGCAGTGGCCACCTGGGAGTTCGGGACTTGGCGGCTCCAGTATTCCCGGGGTCTGGTGGCGGAGGAAATCGTGTGGTTCCGGTTCTGCTTTGGACAGGCGTCTCCTATCTTCGAGCCTGCCCACACGACACCTTGTAATTTGACCTTTGATCTATTGTGTAATCTGTTGTGTTTGTTGTGCACGTTCGCAACAGTAAAGTGTTGTTATTTGACCTATTCCATTGTCCGTTCATTTGCGCCCCCTGTTGTGGGTCCGTGTACTTACACTTTCCCAACAACTCACCCTGTTCACTGCTTGTTTACTCCAATCAACTTGTCCAAGTCCAGCAATTGCTCCAGAGCCTGTATTGTTGGTGTGAATAGTGATGCCGACGGCCCGAGTGCGCTTCTTTTATGACCACAATGCAGATGCCATGCACGCGCAACACAATGCGCGATGCATTTATAATACACCCGTAATACTGCCATGATAATCGCAATGTGTCAGATCCGTTTCCTCACTACATGCGTTATACAACCGTGATTGTTCATCATATATTCGCTATATATAATATTAATATATCCATAATTCATACTGGGACAGTTGTCATTTGTAGCCATTTTTGTTGCGGATGACAACGAACGCCCGTAATTTGTATACTTAATTCATGCGCAATTAATCCTCTCCCCAGTGGGACCAGGCCCTTAGAAGCTAACACCTAATATTATGTAGTAACTATATTTCTTCTATATGTTGTTATATATGTTGTTTACTACCCTTATTGTGTAAATATCACTTATATACGAGGTCTGTCCATAAAGTAACGGTCCTTTTTATTTTTATATTTTTGGACATGTCCACCTCTCCACAATTTCTCTTATACTCACTCGACTGGTAAGCACTGAAAGCCGAGATAGGCATGTCCCAACTTGTCCTCTAACACTCCGAAACGGAGGTGTTCCTTTGTCTCGCTTCCAAAGCGAATCGGTCGTGACGCACGAATCCTCCACGTGGCTTTCCATGACAAAATCTCGTTAAACGTGAAATCTGCCGGAAAATGGCTGATGTCCAGCTCTTGTGATAACCAGAGAAAGAGCACACGACGGTCTCGTATCCACAGAGCCATCCGTTTAGAAATGATACAGTGGTTTGTGCTTTGTCGTCGCAGCTCGGAGCGCGGCGCGCCGAGCGTCCTTAAAGGGGTCCTTAAAGCTGTAGTTAAAGTCCTTATTCTCTGTGAAGCCCGTAAAATTTTCACCGAAAGCCAGATAAATTTTTCGAATGGTTTCCAGGTGCCAGTCTCTAACAGCTTCTGAAAAAATTCTGATGGAAAAAAGTCCTTTTCATTCCGCCATTTCCAGACAATGAAAATCCGACGAGGGGGCGGGACCACTCCTTCCCAAGGTGTGCTCACAGGCGAATGACGTCACCGACAGGCGTGGAAAAACTCACGCATGCGCACGAGGGTTCAAGCATGTCTGACGTAAAAACATATGAATGAAATCCATCTAGTTTTTGAAAAAATAAAAAGGACCATTACTTTATGGACAGACCTCGTACATGATGTTCATTTTCTTGAGCCGCTTAGGTGAGTAGGGAGCATTCCCATGGGATAAAAAAGGTTTTCAACCCATCATCCCTGGTTCTCAAGACCAGGCATCTAAGTGGCTCTACTCTACTATACTTTTTTTTTTTTTTTAGCTATACCTTAGTATACTCTAATTGAGTTCTACTTTAGAATTGGAATGTATTATAGAAGACATACCTTACTGAATTTTCATGCAGCAGCATCTTCTATCTGGATGATGACTAGATGATGTGTTGTTATTATCCTATAGCCATGCATAGTTTTGCAGTAAAAACCTGATTTTTGACCAAAAAAAAAGCCAACAACAACAACAACAAAAAAACCCTTAACATTGGCTATAACTTCAACACTTTATGGAATACAGTTTTCATATTCAATGAAAGTATATTATTCAGTTATGGCCCTATGATGAAGGCAAACAAAACAAATTTCTGTTGATGTTTAATTTAATTTTATTTTTCTTTTATAAAACTCTTACATGGGACTGATCAGGCCGGGCGGCAGCTGAGACCACACTGTGTGTCTGGTAATAGTTGGTTATGGCCTCAAATAGGCCCTTGGAATTGATACATAGTAATAAGTTTGTTACATGATATGACCTGGTGGCATGGATTAGTGATTGTGGGGGGAACATCTATTTTGAGAACTTTGATTTCACACTTTGAGCGCATCATTCTGTGGAAGACAATTTAGAATCCAGTTGTATCAACAATAACCATCCATGATTCAGTTTCTCCCAGATGTCTTACCAGATGTCTTGATTTCAGACTTTGATTGCAAGTACTATGACACTTTATATGTGATAGATTCTTTGAACTGTGAGTGAGTGAGTGAGTGAGTGAGTGAGTGAGTGAGTGAGTGAGTGAGTGAGTGAGTGAGTGAGTGAGTGAGTGAGTGAGTGAGTGCTGTCCTGCACTGACCTCATGTTGGTGCAGCAGGTTGCCAGATGATACCATTTACTGTTTTTAGTTCTCACACCAACAATATGGAGGGGATGGACTCATTCATTCATCCATCTATTCATTTACTCACTGAATTTTTTACAGGTTATGTTCCCAGGCTTTGGAAAAGTCTAGAAACTTTTGCAACTTTCTCCCCATTTCAAGTATTAGTTCCTGCAGCAGAGAACCGGTTCATCTTCACTGATTAGCTGTGATGTTGCAATGATTTCCTGATGAGAATGATCTAAAACTGTGACTTCATGTCTGATTGCATCCGTGTTTTGCATGTTTGGCGGCCCCGTGTGCATGAGCAGGTCTCCACTACGGGAAGGAGAGCATCCGCAGCAGCGGAGGTCCTGAGCTTCACAACTTCATCTCCTCTGGGTTTGTGACATTGGGCCGAGGCCATCAGAAAGGTACTGTAGCCTTTTATCTTTTTTATCTCCTCCCTCAAAGTGCAGGAGAACAAGAGCTGTTTAAAGCTACAGTGTGTAGTGTTGACTGGCATCTAGTGGTGAGATTGCAGATTGCATTATGCCGTCGCCGGTCACGATTTTGATTCCTGTCATGTTTTTGTTTCTTTGGTGATGGGGATTCATGCTCTCTCGCCTTCTTTTGTGATAAGAAACGTGTGAGCCGCCAAAAATGGGGGTTCTCAAAACCGTTAGCCTGTGCTAGCAACTAGTAGACGGTGTATCAGGGAGTGACCACTGATTCCTCTTCTATCTTTATTAGGGCTGAGCGAGTTAACGCGTAACGCATTAATTAAATAACACTGACAATTTTTTATTGCACGTTAACACAGTTTTTTTTATTGTAAGTACTGTAAGTACTGTACTGTTGGTCACAGGCTTTTGTTTCCCAAGTGTGTTGCTGACTGCTGCCGCGGACATGGAGAAGGGCACGGAACGTTTACATGGCCGTTTTCATTTTAATGTGCTTCCAGACGGTGTAGTCGACAGAACCAAAGTTATTTGCAGCCACTGCAAAGCTGCATTTTCTTATCAGTGGAGTACTTTGAGTCTTAAATATCACCTAAACACAGCGCACACAGGTGATACCAGCAAATCATTCGACGAAACACACTGCGACACGTTAGATGCAGCGTGTGGAAGAACTATAGATAAACAAAGGCAAGAGAAGCTCGCAAATGCAATCGCAACAAATGATGCACGTATGAGATTCCTTCACAACGCACCATAAAGGAGAGGACTGCAAAAGGCACAACTTTAAAATGTGCACCTGCTGTTGCTCTCACTGGCGACGACCGGACATCACTGGGTAACCATCGTTTAGTTTTATTTAACTGCAACTGCAGAAACAAAATGCTGTTGTTAAGTGTTTGCCGAACAAACTTTATGGCACTTTCGTTCATATGGCAGAACATTTAAAATAAAATTGTGCTATACACTACTTTTTAATTCATTTTTGGTTTTTGCGTATAACAATGCGATTAATCATGGAAATCATGTGATTAAAATTTTTAATTATTGCCCAGCTGTCATTTTTAGCCTTCCAGCTTTGCTGCAAAATATGAAAGGTGCAGTAAGTACATTGCTGTTGGGCTACTGCATCAACATGGCGGTCTCCCTGAGGGGGCGCGCTCCCATGCAGATATTAAGCGCTCATTAAAACACATCGATTCACTGTTGCAGGTAATTAAACACTAATGAACAGACAGAATGTTATATTCCATTTCTGCTAATAAACGCCACAGAATTTTACACACTGTAGCTTTAAGACCTCCCAACCGCTAAAGCAACCAGGGTAATGTTCTGCTCGCAACGCGGTGATTAGCAACAGGACACCCGGGGGGGAATGTTTCCACATTCAATTTTCCTCACAGCAAATCAAATGAACTCCTGCCTCTGCATTTTACAATTAACTACAAACACACACACACTTACCGCCACTGACGGCGACGTCAGGGTGGAGAAGGTGACCCAACACTCCCCCCACAAACACACACACGCACCCATTAGAGCTCTCTTGTGGGTAATAGACTGATTAGTATGCAGCTGTTTCGACCAATCTCTTGTGATTTATTTCCATTCATTTTAGCTCCACAAATCAGAGTCTGTGTTGGTGGGGGGGCTGGGGTCACCTCACGAGGGTGACAAGGTCAAACTCCTTTACACAACACTGTTTTCAAATGTTTAATTGTGTTAGTGGAAGAGAGAACGCGACTCCATTCTATCCCTGGAGCGTTCCAATGTTTCACAGTACAGATTTACAGTTTTTGGTTAAAAAAAAAAAAAAAAAAAAAAAAAAAAAAGGGGCAGCGATGCTTTTAAACTGAAAGTGCTCGTGAACCTTCACGAGTGACTGAGATGTGAGTTGTTACCTTCTTACATTGCACAGGTGTCCAGAATTTCAAGAAAGATGTAATTCTGTGAAAAGGTGGTTTTTCATGGCTCCCAAATGTTCATGTTGTAAGCAGTTATTTCTAGACCTCTGTTCTATTTGAAGCATTTGAAGGTCAGGCACAGAGTTTCACATGGAAAACAACAAAGCTCAGGGAAAAAAAAGCCCCGTTAAAATGAGTTGAGTGTGATGTTTCTTCCCGCTGTAATCGACTCGGCCCCAGTGGGAATTTGATCATGTAATCTGTGCATCATCGCGGGGCTAAAAGCTATTTTGTTTTGAGTGTGGCATTAATTATCTAATGTCACAAATGGAGTGATATATCACTTATTATAATTACTAACAGGAAAGCAGCTGAATTTACCACACAAACACTTTGGCATCATTAAAGCGCGGAACAAGCTTGTTTTCAAGCTAGCTACGTACTAATTAGCCAAGCTAGCAAGCTTGGCAAGTGCTGTCGTGGCCGGGTTAAGATAACTAGATAACTCTGCTACAGCCCAGGTAATAAGTTCATGATTATTTCAAGGGAAAGATTCTGTTTGAGCCACTTTTGCTTTACTACAGTGGTGTTTGTTCCATCTCGTGAGCAAGCAAAGAAATTATTCACCATCAGAAATCTGAACTTTCACTGTGCATCATGCAGCACTCATTCCTTTCTGTGCACACTCGGGCTGCGTCTCAATTCAGGAGTCGTGTCCTTTAAAGGCTGCATTCTTCGGCCTCGTGTCCATATAGTGTTTTATTCTGTGTGGCAGCATCTTGTTTCAGGTGCTGTAAATGAGAACAGCATATGCAACTGAATGGTGCCACCTCCAGCATCTTTTTTCATAGCAGAAGGTTTTTTTCTGTGCACCTACTTGGAGCACTTTAAGTTGAAAATCCTTAGTAGAGAAGCTTGAATCTTCAACTGGACTGGGTTGCTTGATGTGAGGACGTTTCGCTTCAAATCACAGAAGCTTCCTCAGCTAAAATTCTTGCTCTGGTAGTCTGACTTCTGTCTTGACTCTTGTAGGAGACTGACTGTCTTGATTCGACTGACTGTCTTGATTCTTGACTCTACAAGAGTCAAGACAGAAGTCAGACTACCAGAGCAAGAATTTTAGCTGAGGAAGCTTCTGTGATTTGAAGCGAAACGTCCTCACATCAAGCAACCCAGTCCAGTTGAAGATTCAAGCTTCTCTACTATGGAAACCACCTGGACAACTGAGAGCCAACACAGAAACATTGAAAATCCTTGTTTTTCAGAGTTACACCATGACGTCACTGTTCAAAATCTATCACAATAGAGATGAAAAAAAAGTCATCTAAGACAGCAGATTGAACAGATGCTTGATTCTTTGCTCCAGATGAGTATGTTTTATTGGACATTATAACATGTCTAAGTTAGTCGTTAACTGTTTCTAGTTGTCATAGGAACATGTCATGAGGAGGGCCCCCCCACCCACAGCATGTTTCCAACAGAAAAAAAAAAAAACTCTATGGACCCAGGGTCTACACCACCGCTGCCATGAGGATGTACAATTTCAAAGGCTGCTTGGAGTGTGGCCAACGAATGCAGCCTTCTGTCCCCCACAAATGAAGGCTACAACAGGTGCATCCTTCTTATCATACAAATTCCCAAGAGTCACAGCATGATTTTGCCCCCTTCAAGGCAAAATGGTTGGTAAAGTAAAAGGACAATTTTGGGCTCCATTTGCATTTAGAAATAAATCATTTCTATAAGTATATATACGTACTGAAAAGTGCTTACTAAACTGTGGGTTACACCCAGTAAGCCAGCTTGCTGCATGCAGCTGTCAAGGTTGCTAGGTAACAAGAGGTAGGGGTGGGAAAAGCCAATGATGCAACACCAAAATGATCCGGGGCAAGATCGTCTAATTTCAGAACAGTTGGTTCAGCTGCCGTGGTCACCGAAGGCTTATTCTAAGAAGGTAGGACACAGCCTAAGAAGGATGCAGCCCTTGAATTGGAACAGAGCCTGTTCCCATCAGATCTCAGGCGTTAAGCAGAGTTGATGCTGTTTAGCACTCGGTTAGTAGGCCACTCAGCAACACCAGGGGCTGCATGTGTGTTCCTCATTGTGGAGCTTCTGTTGGGTCAGGTAGGGCGTCAAACCTCCTCATGTGGCTCATACCAGATCCACTGTGGTGACCTCGAGCAACGTGGCCAAGTCAAAAGCAAATAAAAAACAACAAAAATCTGTGCATCTTGCAGGTCACATGTGACTACAGCTTTATTAAAATGGAGAAACCTCCAAATTTAACTTGCTCCCACATGCACAAGATGAAAAATACCACCTTGGGACTTCAGGAGCTCCATCACTTACATTCATATGAAGGTATTTATTTTATTTAAATTATAGTTTATCTTTCTTCTTTTCAAGACATATTACTGGTTGTATCTGGTGGGAAACCTTCTTCATTTACTCTCTTGACTCTGACACACCTCTCGAGGGGCATTCTTGATCTGGCCAACTGCTGTAGAGCTTGTGTGTGCCAGGGAATTCATCTGCCGTCCAACACACTTATTTCTGGGCTCTTCATCTTCCTGAGCTCACCAGAGTTTCTTTGTTAGAATCTGCCAAATAGTTTGTTTGGCTGCAGCGAATGTTTCTGTGACGCCTTGGAGAGGTTATGTTTTGGTGTTTCGCGGCAAGCGGCAACTCTTTGGTCTTCAAACTGACAGTTAACAGCAACAGATTCCAAGTGAAAAAATATAACACTTGAAGCCACGAGACGTCTTTGTCTGTTCGTAAATAAATAATGACAGAATCGCACACAAAGAACACAAGTCGCCGTGAAACTGCAGTTATCCACATAGTTTTACTGTAACGTTTAGTGCTGTGATTCTTACATTGTTCACTCAGTTTGGTTGCAAAAACCCTCAATTTAAAGCTGAAAATGTGCACTTCAGCTCAATAATACCTGCTTTCAACTCTAATATGCTGAAGACAGAAACAAATGTACTTCATTGAAATGTGAACATCACTCCCACATGGTCCTCTGCACCCTAAGAAATGAAATATAAATATTAACTTATGACTTATGTTAATGTGTCTCACATGGTGGCAATTTGTTGTAATTAATTGTATATTCTGTTTCCCATTTAAGCAACCAAGCTGTGTAGGTCCAGTTGACGTAATTTGATTAAGTAAATATTGCATTTCATTTTTACCTGAGGCCATCAAATATGGCCATCGGGATTGCGATGTCCATATCTGTATCGGTATCTGTCTGTGCTCATAATAAGTCCAGTCCTGTTACTGTCAGAGTCTTCAAATTCAGAGAACATTCTTGGGACACTGACCTTGGACAAGTTCAGAGATGGTTAACGTTGGTCTATTTTTAGAGGTTAAATAAAATCACATTCTGTTTCATTCTGTTCCTTTTTTTTTTTTTTTTGAGGGGTGAGAGGTGACAGCCAATTGGCACCTTGACGTCAGTGGCTGGTCTAGCTAGCTGTGTAAATGTAACCTCTTTGTCATATATTATGTAAAAGTTAGCAAGAAATAAACACTTCTAAAACTGAAAACGCTGCTTTTGCAACCTGATAACACCTCTGGAGTGATTTATAAGACATCTCGCGGACGTCAGCGTGCACACTAAATACTGCTAACTCAAAGATAACTTCTGCTCTATTCAAAAACTCATGTATGTGCACATGCACACCCTCCTGCAGATGCTGTTTATGACTGCATGATTAATAGAGAGCCTTTATTGAACATATACAAATTGTACGTAAGACAGTAGGATCTTAATGTATATAGTAAGTCCCTTCGGCTGCTCCGTTGTTTGCACTCGGGGTCACCACAGCAAATCCAAGGTGGATCTGCATGTTGAATTGGCACAGGTTTTACGCCGGATGCCCTTCCTGACGCAACTCCACATTACATGGGGAAATGTGGCAGGGGTGGGCTTTGAACCCGGAACCTTCTGCACTGAAACCAAGCGCATTAACCACTTGGCCACCACCCCTAGCCAGGATCTTAATGTATATAGAGTGAGGAAAATAAGTATTTGAACACCCTGTGATTTTGCAAGGTTTTCCACTTAGAAATCATGGAGGGGTCTGAAATTTTCATCTTAGGTGCATGTCCACTGTGAGTCATAATCTAAAAAAAAAATAAATAAAAAAAAAATAAAAAAATCAGGAAATCACAATGTATGATTTCTAATAATTTATTTGTATGTTACTGCTGCAAATAAGTATTTGAACACCTGTGAAAATCAATGTTAATATTTGGTACAGTAGGCTTTGTTTGCAATTACAGAGGTCAAACGTTTCCTGTAGTTTCTCACCAGGTTTTCACACACTGCAGCAGGGATTTTGGTCCACTCATCCATACAGATCTTCGCTAGATCTTTCAGGTTTGGAGTTTCTGCTCCCTCCAAAGATTTTCTATTGAGTTCAGGTCTGCAGACTGGCCAGGCCTCTGCAGGACCTTGAAATGCTTCTTACGGAGCCACTCCTTAGTTGCCCTGGCTGTGTGTTTGGGGTCATTGTCATGCTGGAAGACCCAGCCATGACCCATCTTCAATGCTCTTACTGAGGGAAGGAGGTTGTCTGGCAAAATCTCATAATACATGACCCCATCCATCCTCCCTTCAATACGGTGCAGTCGTCCTGTCCCCTTTGCAGAAGAGCACCCCAGAGTATGATGATTCCACCCCCATGCTTCACGGTTGGGATGGTTTTCTTGGGGTTGTTCTCATCCTCTAAACATGGTAAGTGGAATTGATTCCAAAAAGCTCTATTCTGGTCTCATCTGACCACATGACCTTCTCCCATGTCTCCTCTGGATCATACAGATGGTCACTGGTGAACTTCAAACGGGCCTGGACATGTGCTGGCTTGAGCAGGGGGACCTTGCTGCCCTGCAGGATTTTAAACCATGACAGCATCATGTGTTACTAATGTAATCTTTGTGACTGTGGTCCCAGCTCTCTTCAGATCATTGACCAGGTCCTCCTGTGTAGTTCTGAGCTTTCTCAGAATCATCCTTATCCCACAAAGTGAGATCTTGCATGGAATCCCAGACCAAGGGAGATTGACAGTCATCTTGTGTTTCTTCCACTTTCTAATAAATAATCATAACAGTTGTTGTCTTCTACCAAGCTGATTGCCTGTTGTCCTGTAGTCCATCCCAGCCTTGTGCAGGTCTACAGTTTTGTCCCTGGTGTCCTTATACAGCTCTTTGGTCTTGGTTATGGTGGACAGGTTGGAGTGTGATTGATTGTGTGAACAGGTGTCTTTTATACAGGTAACAAGTTCAAACAGGTGCAGTTAATACAGGTAAAGAGTGCAGAATAAGAGGGCTTCTTAAAGAAAAATTAACAGGTCTGTGAGAGACAGAATTCTTGCTGGTTGGTAGGTGTTCAAATACTTATTTCGTGCAATAAAATGCAAATTAATTATTTAAAAATCATACAATGTGATTTTCTGTTTTTTTTTTTAGATTATGTCTCTCACAGTGGACATGCACCTAAGATGAAAATTTCAGACCCCTCAATGATTTCTAAGTGGGAGAACTTGCAAAATCGCAGGGTGTTCAAATACTTATTTTCCTCACTGTATGTATATTATGTATATATGTATATATATATATATATATAAAGTAACCGTTACTGACTGCCACAATTTGTTTTTCCTGATTTCTTATAGTGTTTCTTAAAGCCAGAAAGTTGCCATTTGAAATGACTTTAGTTTTGTGTCTTGTCTGTGATCTCCTTTTTTTCTACAAAATTAAACAACTGAATGAACATCCTCCGAGGCCGGTGATTCCATAATTTTTGCCAGGGGTTGTAGAATCTGTTTGGTTTTGATCAGATATCGCCGTCTGTCTTATTAAAGCATCCTGGCTGTGGTTCCACATGTACCGCCTGTCAGGTGTATGTGCACAGGAAGTCAAGCCCATCATCGCTGTATCTGTTAATGGGAATCATTTTTCGTCCTGTGTGCGCACATGTAGCTTAAAACATGTCCCAGATCAACATGTGGTTCATACCCAATCTGTTGTGGTTCAGTTTTAGACAAAAATCAAATGAACGATATTATCACTGAATCACAAATACTTAATTTACGTGAATTGTGTCAAACATGAGGGGCAGGTGTTGCTCTCTAAGTATTCTTATATTTTCTACATTTGACAAGTCTTTTGCCAACATGAGATTTATTCAATGTAATTCGTTTTGAGAAAATCAAGATTTTTTGCTTTGAGGAAATAAATTTCTATATTCAGCAAATTATGGTATAAAATGTACTTTAATACTTCTTTACAAACTTTAGATAAAAAATAAAATAAAATGCTCTTTCATTTTTAGTGATTTTAATGGCCAAAAACACTGGGGAGCACGGTGACTTAGTGGTTATCACTGTTGCCTCACAGCCTTTCTGCGTCGAGTTTCTATGCTCTCCCTGTGTTTGTGTGGGTTCCCTCCGGGTGCTCCGTCTTCCTCCCACATCCAAAGACATGCAGTTAGGTGGACTGGAAACTTTAAATTCTCCATAGGTGTGAATGTGTTTGTGTGTCTGTGTCCTTGCGACACACTGGTACGGGTATTCTGGGAAGACGTAGAATCACAAAGATCAGTTCGAGGTGACTGGTTGTGTGACATGAACGTAAACTGGAACAATTTTGGTGAAATCACAATCAGAAACGGGACAGGCGGTTGGATTTGTGCTCTGACCTCCTTTGTAGCTCAGCATGAGGTTGTTTTGTACAGATGTGAAGCATCCAGCTGCTCTAACGCTCGGCAACACCCACTGACCTCACCTGTCCTCCCCGAGGGCTGCGCCTCAACACACACACACACACACACACACACAAAACCTGCCGTGTAATTAACAGCCAAACACACAGTCCGCCTGTATAATTAACCAGAATAACAGACGCCACATGTACCGAGCTCAGAGAACCACATCGTAATGCTTGAACTTTGTTCTGTTAATGTGGTGCAAATAAATGAATAAATAACTGATACATCTGTTTCCAGGTATATGTATATGAAGTTCGCCTTAAAGTGGTCATTGTGTACATTTTTTAAATTACTCATTTCAATTCAATGATGTTGGGGACTGATGTTAAACAAAATCAAATTACACAATTCTGACTGTGCATGTAGAAACTGTGTTGGTATCAATAAACTGAGGCTAGAAAGATTTTGTTGTAGACTTGCGTGACATATATGACAAATCTATACCTGAGCTCAGGTTTCACTGTAAGACAGACATGCACGCTTTAGAGTTAACTTGTGTATTTGCAGAGGTAGCAGTCTGCACCCGGGTGAAGAGTAGTTACCAAGTTGTAAGTGTTTTTGGTGTTAAATAAATAAATGAAGCACAGTGTTTGAAGCTGCGCATTAAGGTGGCGGTTTTAGGTTATAAATATAAACTACACCATTTAGAGTGCTCTTGTTGAGTCTTTCAAGTGCTGAATGATTGTGTTAAAACTATCAATTTTGTGTCATTTCCTAACAGTGTTAAGATATTTATTGCACATTTTGATTTATTCTTCATTTTATTGTTCCATATTCTGTTTTGACAGAATAATCCACGCCATGACTCCACACACTCCGATACAGTAGGTGGCAGTATGCACCTGTAAAGCTGGTTTGTGATCTGCCATTAAACACAAAAAAATGATAGGCTATATTGTTATAATTTATAAGTTGGGTTTATTTTCAGACTGTGGTTGATGACATAACCAAAGGTGAGTGTCTTAAAGCAGTGATTCACGATGGATTTAATTCTTTATGTGTCTTGAAAACAACCTTTTAGAAGGTGCTAACATTGCGATGTTAACGGCTAAAGTTAGCCTGACCGATTTTGACATAGTTTTATGACAAATATCTGTAATAATATGACTTGTTGTGAGGTTAATTGGCCTGATGAGGTCTCATGAGGTGTCTTACCTGCACAGAAAGCCACTGCGCCGCGATATGCAATGATACCACAATATAAAACACAGTTTCCATTATCAGCCTGCCTTTTGTAACCTGTGAGTATCAGCGTCCATGCAAAGTAATGTAACCTCCAGCAAATGCCCTGGTAAGTGTTAATAATCTCAGTTAGCACTAACAGATAGTGGATGATGATAATCGCAGTTGAGGCTAACAGTCATGTGCGCGGTAATTACAGGGAAACATCCTTCTCTGGGTCCATATGTTTTTGATTAATCCTGGTGACTAATCGACCAACCAGAGACAACTTAGTGGACATTAAATCCATCTACAGCTGTTGGACAATCTGCCAAACACTGTGATTTACTGTGAATTTATAAATAGTTAAATTGAACAGATCATAAGCGCACGTTGTTAAAAATATGAACAGTATTCTCGCCGTGGAGGAGTGAAGTCATATTGTGCAGCTAAAGCAGCTCAGCTTTTATGGATCTGAAGAGTGCTTGTAAAGAGCATGTGAGAGCGCAAGGCAGGTCTGGTCAAATGGTCCACATTAGTGAAACGCTAAAGACGGACATAATACCATCCAGCAACGATACCCAAACCAAACCTCAGAGCCACGACCCACTGATTTATGGATTCAATCCAGAGTAATTCCTGCCTCAAGGTACAAGAGACAACCAGACAGAGACATTAGAACCGGCAAAAAATATCGACCTGCTCGTGCTTCACATACTTTTTACAGTTCACAGAAAATTTTAGCTTCAGCAGACTTCGCCAAGATCTCAATCTGTCACATTTCATTTATTCCTCAGCCGGAGAATCAAAGTAGTGAAAGCACAGATTTGACTAAAGAGATGCAGAATGCAAAAAAAACAAAACAAAACAAAAAAAACCCCAACAAACCCAAAAACAAACATGCGGTTGTGATAAAAATATAACCAGCTGCAATTGTGATATTTCTACAGAGGCAAAAAAAAAAAAAAAAAAAAATTCTATTTAAAAAAATCTGAATACATAAAAACTAATCACTTTTCTCCTCATTACTAATCTCTGGGTGAGTACAAAGAATATCAGTAGATTTTATTATATTTTCTTTCCCCAATCCCAGCTGCATATGACTACTGTGAAATGGGCCCCCGCTGGGGATGAGAACAAATGAAGCAAAAAAGCAACGAGAAAAACAGCTAATTTCATGTAAACACAAATACGGAGGCGCCTCGTTAGAAAAGAGAATTTTGCAGTGCCCTGCAGTCGTGCATTTAGATCCAAACAGATGATCATTTGGTGAAGCCACAGAAAATGATGAAAAACACCCCCCCCCCCCCCCCAAAAAAAAAAAACAAAAAACTCCATGATGGCCACAAAGACGACAATCAAACTCATATTTATCAAAGCAGAGACACCCCATCAGTTGTTGAGATTTATAGTTACCGTATTCTCAGGAATATAGAGGTCACTGTTGTTTTGCTTGTTTGGGAAGCCCTGTGACTTATACATCCGTGCAACTTATATACAGAAAAAAACATGTTTGTTATTAATAATAATAATTAGAGTAAGTATTTGAACATGGCTTTTCCAGGAATCTATGCACTATACAAAATAAACTCCAATAATAAAAAAAATGGCAATAATAAAAAGAACACTACAGCAGTGTGCAAATAATCCCTAATTAAAGACCTTATATATATATATATATATATATATATATATATATATATATATATATATATAAAGCAGAAAAAGGTGCAACTTGTATATATGATGCATCTAAAAGTTTTGATATTTTATTTGTCTGTTGCTTTGAAACAAAAAAGGTCTTTGAATTTACTCAGTTTCTATGTGTGCATCAGTTCCACCTGTTCAGAAAAAAAGTTGATCAGCCTTACATGATTAGAATGTGTCCAACTGACATAATTATAATAGTATAAAAATACTAGCTGAGTTTCCCGTTCTACACATGGGTTATAGAGAAGTTTATCCATGTCATCGTATATTTCATGTCCCTTTAGTTAAGGTGTAGTAAGTTGCGTTGCATTGTGTGTATGTTGTTATCATTCATTTTCATTGAGCAATTTGTGACATTCATGAGACTCAAGTGAATGATGATAAAAGGTGACAGCAGGTCAGATCACTGCAACGCTCTGGCAGCCGCACACAGCAGGTGCATTTTAGCAGGTGCACTCCTTTTTAGATGCAGACTAACGAGCAGATCTGATTTGATGCAGGTGTTAGTTTTGGGGATGAAAATTTACAGGGTGATTCCATAATTTATTCCTCAGAATTGAGTGAGTCCATATTTTTTTCCCTCTGCTTGGTCTAAAAAAGTAACCGTTACTGACTGCCACAATTATTTTTCCTGATTTCTTATAGTGTTTCTTAAAGTCAGAAAGTTGCCATTTGAAAAAATGACTTTAGTTTTGTGTCATGTCTGTGATCTGCTTTTTTTCTACAAAATTAAATAACTGAATGAACATCCTCCGAGGCCGGTGATTCCATAATTATTGCCAGGGGTTGTAGATAGCTCTGTTATTAAAGAGAAAGAAATATCTTTTTTCTATAACTCTGTTAATGCTGATAACATGGATATGATGAGCGCTTCAAAAGTGCATTTTCCATGTTATTTGGCATTAGAGGTTCACGGGTTAAAACAACTGGGCATCACAGTACTTTTGCTCCATAATCAGTATTTGTCCCAGAATGCACTGAGCCTGTTTTCTGTAACGTGCACGGCTGCTCACGTACCTTCAGTTGTGTCCAGATCAGCGCACCTTCGTACAGCTTCTTTTGCCCCCGTGTGTATTCAGCGGTTCAAATTGAGGAGACAACGAAGTTCAGACTCCTGTCAAAGTCAGATAAACTAATGAGGATGCTGCCAGAAAAAAAAAAGAAAAAAGAGAGAGAGAGAGAGAGAGGCGGTGTGTGTGTGTGTGTGTGTGTGTGTGTGTGTGTGTGTGTGTGTGTGTGGTGTGTGTGTGTGTGTGTGTGTGTGTGTGTGTGTGTGTGTGTGTGTGTGTGTGTGTGTGTGTGTGTGTCAGATGGGAACGCACCGTTACAGTGCCTGCAGTGGAAAAACTGCAGAACTCAATTTAAAGCTTTGGAGTTGCTGGTAATTGTATAAAAGTTCACAGGAAACAATCTCAGTAGATTATTAAGAGAGAATCTGAGCAACTTTTGCCTCCAACGTTGGGGGAACGCACCGTCACACTCAGCTGTAACTTCTCACCCACACAGACACAAGCCAAAAAAACACACACACAAAAGTGAGTTTACAGTCATTGTTCCTGTCACAGAAGAACAACTGTGGACTTTTCTCTTCGCTCGTCACCGATAACTGTCACATGCGCGAAACGCTACCGGATCGCAGCGTCGCTTCAGCAGTGCAGCTCCACAGCGGCGACACCTTGATTGATTGAAATTTTCTGCCTCCGACAGGAGAGCGGACTGACAGGCGGCATGCAAATGTGCGTATTAAAAATGCAGCTTGCCAGCTGTTATTGGTTGAACGAGTCCACTTTAATTATTTTTCCATATGTCAGTCTTGTTGATATGAAATGCAGCCAAGCCGCAGCATCCGGGAGAAGTGATTACTTCAGACAAAGAGTGCGCGCGCGCACACGCCGTACTTCATTACCTTGCTAAGCTCAACTTTTAATTCTGCCCTGTGAAGGAGGACAAATTGGTTTTCACGGCAGGCTATGATTGTTTTTATGAATATGATGTCGTGGACTGGTGGATACGGTGATGTTGCTGGGGAGGTTATCGCCAAACCTTATTTACGGAATCAACATATTAACGAGTGCAAGAGACACTAATTGGTGTGCAGCTTATGGATAAGAGTGTAAGAAAGTGCATGAAGGATAAGGAAGAGAACAGAGTCAACTCCACTCCTCTGCTCCTACTGCGTTCGAGCATCTGTTTGTCTCCAGTTTGTCCTTTTGATTTTTTATTCCTGAAGATCTTGATGAAGAGGTAGAAAAAAAGCAAAGCCTCTGTGTGTAGGTGCTCTGATTGTGAAGCCCGCTGTCTCTGAATGAATCAGATGCAGTTGAACAACAAGCCCACAGGCAGCAGCAGCAGCAGCATCACTTCCAGCCCGTGTAATCAACGCTCCAGGGTGATGAGGCAGGAGATGAAAACATCCGCCTTTCAAAACCTTTGTCGTGAAAAAGGTACACCAGGAAAAACAATCCCAGACAGGATGTGTTTCATACAGTGGCCAGGAAGAGTGTCAATACATCACCGAGACGTAGAGAGAAAATGAGGTTTCTGCTGATGTAAAACTCAATTTTGAGAGCTGTCAAACAGTATAAAAAGTCACTCACTTCCTCTTCAGACCCAATTTGACCGAAGCTCACTGAACCTCCTCCTTCAGATCAATCAATCAACTTTTTTCTTATATAGCGCCAAATCACAACAAACAGTTGCCCCAAGGCGCTCCACATTGCAAGGCAAGGCCATACAATAATTATGAAAAACCCCAACGGTCAAAACGACCCCCTATGAGCAAGCACTTGGCCACAGTGGGAAGGAAAAACTCCCTTTTAACAGGAAGAAACCTCCAGCAGAACCAGGCCCAGGGAGGGGCAGTCCCCCGCCGAGACTGGTTGGGGCTGAGGGAAAGAACCAGGAAAAAGAGATCGATCACTAATGATTAAATGCAGAGTGATGCATACGGAGCAAAAAGAGAAAGAAACAGTGCATCATGGGAACCCCCCCACAGTCTACGTCTAAAGCAACATAACCAAGGGATGGTCCAGGGTCACCCGATCCAGCCCTAACTATAAGCCTTAGCGAAAAGGAAAGTTTTAAGCCTAATCTTAAAAGTAGAGAGGGTATCTGTCTCCCTGATCTGAATTGGGAGCTGGTTCCACAGGAGAGGAGCCTGAAAGCTGAAGGCTCTGCCTCCCATTCTACTCTTACAAACCCTAGGAACTACAAGTAAGCCCGCAGTCTGAGAGCGAAGCGCTCTAATGGGGTAATATGGTACTACGAGGTCCCTAAGATAAGATGGGACCTGATTATTCAAAACCTTATAAGTAAGAAGAAGAATTTTAAATTCTATTCTAGCATTAACAGGAAGCCAATGAAGGGAGGCGATTGGGATTTTGTCAGCATTTTGGCGTCTCTCTGGGGACACCACCATGCTGCGTTTGCTTTACTGTGGAAATGTACAGTTCAATTTAGGAGCTGCATCATCTGTGACCTCAGAATAAAATTCTGTTTGTCCTGTTAAAACATCACAGGTACTGATGCATACACATTTAGTCACATCCCTCATGGTGCAAAGCAAGGCGGGGGTGTTGCTTTTATTTATAAATCTGGGTTTAGCTTATTAGCTGTTGGGGGTCACAAATAATAATTCATTTGAACATTTGATTCTCCGCTCTGTCCACGATGCTATGCATTGCCAAGGTCAGAAGAATAAAAATCAGTCGTATTAATTTGTCACTGTATATAGGCCTCCTGGCCCGTACTCTGAATTCTTAGATGAACTTAGTGCGTTCATGTCTAACTTGTCGACTCATGCAGATAACATTCTAATTATTGGTGACTTTAACATTCATACACTCAACAAAAATATAAACGCAACACTTTTGGTTTGCCATATCAAGATGCTGATTAGACACCATGATTAGTGCACAGGTGTGCCTTAGACTATCCACAATAAAAGGCCACTCTGAAAGGTGCAGTTTTGTTTTATTGGGGGGGGGATACCAGTCAGTATCTGGTGTGACCACCATTTGCCTCATGCAGTGCAACACATCTCCTTCGCATAAAGTTGATCAGGTTGTCAATTGTGGCCTGTGGAATGTTGGTCCACTCCTCTTTAATGGCTGTGCGAAGTTGCTGGATATTGGCAGGAACTGGTACATGCTGTCGTATACGCCGGTCCAGAGCATCCCAAACATGCTCAATGGGTGACATGTCCGGTGAGTATGCCGGCCATGCAAGAACTGGGACATTTTCAGCTTCCAAGAATTGTGTACAGATCCTTGCAACATGGGGCCGTGCATTATCCTGCTGCAACATGAGGTGATGTTCTTGGATGTATGGCACAACAATGGGCCTCAGGATCTCCTCACGGTATCTCTGTGCATTCAAAATGCCATCAATAAAATGCACCTGTGTTCTTCGTCCATAACAGACGCCTGCCCATACCATAACCCCACAGCCACCATGGGCCACTCGATCCACAACATTGACATCAGAAAACCGCTCACCCACACGACGCCGCACATGCTGTCTGCCTGGACCTGATGAGGACGACGAGCATGCAGATGAGCTTCCCTGAGACGGTTTCTGACAGTTTGTGCAGAAATTCTTTGGTTATGCAAACCGATTGTTTCAGCAGCTGTCCGAGTGGCTGGTCTCAGACGATCTTGGAGGTGAACATGCTGGATGTGGAGGTCCTGGGCTGGTGTGGTTACACGTGGTCTGCGGTTGTGAGGCTGGTTGGATGTACTGCCAAATTCTCTGAAACGCCTTTGGAGACGGCTTATGGTAGAGAAATGAACATTCAATACACGAGCAACAGCTCTGGTTGACATTCCTGCTGTCAGCATGCCAATTGCACGCTCCCTCAAATCTTGCGACATCTGTGGCATTGTGCTGTGTGATAAAACTGCACCTTTCAGAGTGGCCTTTTATTGTGGGCAGTCTAAGGCACACCTGTGCACTAATCATGGTGTCTAATCAGCATCTTGATATGGCACACCTGTGAGGTGGGATGGATTATCTCAGCAAAGGAGAAGTGCTCACTATCACAGATTTAGACTGGTTTGTGAACAATATTTGAGGGAAATGGTGATATTGTGTATGTGGAAAAAGTTTTAGATCTTTGAGTTCATCTCATACAAAATAGGAGCAAAACCAAAAGTGTTGCGTTTATATTTTTGTTGAGTGTATAAATAAGCCTTCTGATCCCCTCCTCAAATCCTTTATGGAAATTGTGGATGCATTAGGATTTCGGCAATGCATTCAGGACTCGATGCACATTACTGGAAATACTCTGGATTTGGTTCTCACATGTGGTATTGCTGTCACGAATATTGACATCATGCCTCTTACATCGGTGGTGTCTGATCACTCACTTATTAAGTTTACAGTTTCGCTGCCATGTTTAGTGGAACAACAACAACCTTATATATCTCTACAGAGATGCATCAACTCCTCAACTAAGACTGAATTTGAAGCTAGACTGCCTGATGTCTTAGCTTCACATTTGGCAAATACCCAGTCAGTAGACAGTCTTGGGGATAGTTTAAACTCAGAGCTCAAAACTGCACTCGACATGATTGCACCACCTTTGTTAAAACCGCACCCCCCAAAACACTGTCACCTTGGTTCAATGATTATCTGCGTGACCTCAAGCATAAAGCAAGAGGTCTAGAACGGAAATGGCATCATTCAAAATTAGAAGTATTCCACCTTGCGTGGCGTGATGCTATAAGCATGCACTACTGGCTACAAAGCGAACCTATTACTCTGATTTGATCAACAAAAACAAGCATAACTCAAAGTTCTTGTTCGACATGGTGGCAACACTTATTCATGGACAACCACCTGTAGTTCGCTCTCCCCTTTTACAGCACAAGATTTCCTGGATTACTTAGAGAAGAAAATAGATGACATTAGGTTAAACATATCCCGACATGCCTTAACCCAGCCACTACACCCTGCTATTGAGGTGGGCGCCATTACTGAGGTATTACTGAAATTTATAGAATTTGATAGTATCTGTCTAGGCGTGCTGACGAAACTCATAATGTCAACAAAAAGCACAACCTGTTTATTTGATCCTATACCAACAAAACTTTTTAAGGACCTGTGGTCTACTCTTGGGCCGACTTTGCTGGAAATTATTAATCTTTCTTTAACTTCTGGATCTGTTCCTAAACGTTTCAAATCTGCAGTGATTAAACCATTACTTAAGAAACCTAATCTTGACCCTAGTGTATTGAAAAACTATCGGCCGATATCAAATCTATCATTTTGCTCTAAAATTCTGGAAAAAGTGGTTTCACGGCAGCTCGTAGACTATCTTACTGAGAATAATCTCTTTGAGCCACTGCAGTCTGCTTTTAGAAAATATCATTCCACAGAGAAAAGTAGTGAATGATCTTCTGCTTACAATGGATTCGGACACCACTACGCTTCTGGTGCTGTTAGATCTCAGTGCTGCATTTGATACAGTGGATCATCATATTCTACTTGATAGGCTGGAAAATCATTTTGGGATTACTGGGAGTGCCCTTGCATGGCTGACATCATACTTGACCAGTCGTTCTCACTGTGTTTTGTACAATAACACTACCTCTAACCTTATTGACATGAAATTTGGGGTTCCACAGGGGTCTGTCTTAGCCCCTTGCTTTTCTCCCTTTATATAGCACCCCTTGTGCACCTAGTGTGGCATTTTTGGATTACCTTTCACTGCTCTGCTGATGATACTCAGTTATACATGCCGATAACTGCTGGTAATTTCATCCACATAAAATCCTTAGAAGATTGCCTTGCATCAGTGAAAAGCTGGATGTCTAGAAACGTCCTGCTTTTAAACTCTAATAAGACTGAAATGATGGTTCTTGGTCCAGGGAGACATCAGCATCAATTTGGCCAGCTAACGTTTAGCTTAGTCTTGTGTGTCATAAATCACACTGATAAAGTGAGGAACCTTGGGGTAATATTTGATCATACGTTGTCCTTTGACCTCCACATTAGAAATATTATGAGGACTGCTTTTTTCCACCTGTGAAATAAAGATTTGATAAGATTTGATAATATAGATAAGATTTGTCCTATCCTGTCTATGGCTGATGCTGAGACCCTGATCCACGTGTTTATCTCTTCTAGACTGGACTACTGCAATGTTCTATTTTCTGGTTTACCACAGTCCAGCATTAGGGCTCTCCAACTGGTTCAAAATGCTGCTGCCAGACGTTTGACAGGAAGCAGAAAGTTTGACCACATTACACCCATTTTGGCATCTCTTCACTGGCTTCCTGTCCCAGTGAGATCACATTGGTTCCATTGGTTGTCTAACGGGAGCAACCAAAAGAAGAAGAATTAGTATTTTATAAACTCAGACAGGTCAGAAAATACGTGATCAGGCTTTGAGTCTCACAGTGACAATAAACAGCGACAACAAATTTGCCATGATTGCATGAAATAACCACAACATATGGATGTAATGTTCAACGGCTGATATGTGTCGTCCCGAAGGAGCTTTTGTCGCATCATAAATGCAGTAAACAGAAGACTTGTCAAAGAAGAAGAAAAGTGATCAAGAGCGGTGAGGATCCGTGATCTCCGACCGCTTCTTACAAAACCTCACTGCATGAATTTGCATAAATGCATGAAAATCAGAAAAATCACCTTCTTTACTTTACAAACTTTGTATCTATCAAAAACACACAATATGTGCAGTGTTATAGCAAGAAGTAGACAAAATCTATCAAGGCTTTGGGGAGAACACAGCGTGTACCCAGGGAGATGCAGTGTGTGTGGATGAATGAGTCCATCCTCTCTGAGTTTTAAACACAGAAACTCCAAAACAAGAAATGATCTTGTACCTCTCCAAATTTAGCCAGAAAATAATGGGGATAAACCAGTTAAAATGTGGCTAATTTTAATGCTACTGTGATTTGCTGACTGCACTCACAGAAATATTTAACCCTAACTTTTAAGATTTATGTAATTTTATTACGACTAATTCCCATTTACCTTTTTAGATCATTTTAGTACAAACCTACCAAATAAACCTTACATGATGCATATTCATTACTGTAATAAATCCTATTTATTTGAAATGCATAATCCTCATCTTTATGTATTTAGTATTAATAAAATATAATTACTCTAAATCAATAATAATGACAGTATTAATCTCGTTAGGGCTGTGCGATTAATAATGATTAATAATAATGACCAGGAAATAGATGAGGAAACGCTGACGACCCAGCGAATGCTTCGTTGTGTGGTCACGCAAACGACTCCGTTTTGCAGAAAGTTGTGACTGATTTTGTTTTCAAGGTGTTTTATTTTCAGTGTGTCAAGAACTGGAACGAGGCGACGAATAGTGTATCAGACCGACCAAGTCCATCGCTGACGAGTGTGCTCTTGCAGGATTAAAACAATTTGAAGACCGTCTGAGGTTCGAGAGAAGGAAACTTATTGGCCAACTGCTCACTTTTTGCTTGTTGGATCTTTTGATTGACAGGCATGTTCAAAGAGGCACAGTGTACCTGCTCATACAAATTGATAGTCGGGTTCAGGGGAGGCGGCACGGCTGACCTGCTAGCCAAGCACGCTGTGGAATAACCAATAAGAAAGTGTTAATAAGGTCTATCAGGGGGCAGGGCAGGGGCCCCGAACTCATTAGCAGAAAGAAAGATCAAGTCAGATTTTTTTTTTTTTTTTTTTTGCACACAATAAGGAAATATGACTGAACATCTCCATCCACTGCTCCCTCTCAGACGCGTCCTCTTCTGAATTGGTAATCGACTCCAGGATTAAACGAAAACCTCAGCAAAAGTAATCTGTTACTGCATGCACTAAAAAGCACGTCGGTGCAACAGTTAAAAGAGGTTGAATCATCTGATTCATAAAACTACACTAGAACTATATTGACCAAAAAAAAAAAGAACAAATCATGTTTCTTATTCTTTTATTGTACAGAAGCCGACAGAGGCCCTTTTTGTAATACTTTTTTAATTCACCCTGTTATCCTGAGATAACAACATAATTAATTCAGGATCTTGAGAAAACAACACCTTTGTTTCGAGATCTTGAGAAAACAAAACAATTATTTCATGATCTCGAGTAAATAGCTGACAAATGGGTCATTCAGGTAGGCTACGCCAAGAGGCTTGTATAATGACTTCGGGGCTATATCTCATTCTGTATAGATGCAACGCTGGTCTTTAGAATGTCTGGAATAATCGATCACCTAATAAAGCAATATTCTGATCAGGGGTTGACACAGGCAGAGATTGCATTAAGTCTTTTAATAAGGGATAAGTTCAAAATGAGTCTGCGGCACCTCCGCAAATCTCAGTTGTTTTCTCGAGATCATGAAATAATTGTTTTGTTTTTTCGAGATCACGGAATAATTATCTGTTTTCTCGAGATCACGGAATAAAAGTGTTGTTTTCTCAAGATCTCTAAATAATTATGTCGTTATCTCGGGATAACAAAGTGAATTAAAAAAGATTATATGAAGTCCTCTGTCGGCTTCCATAATTGTTGCTGTATTGTGGCACTGAATCAACTGTAGGTTAAATAAGTTTCTGTTAGCGTGACCGCTAACTACATGGGTCAAATTAAAATCTTTGAGAAAATTAAGCCTTTTTCCAAAGACTTTCTTTGGTAGTTTTCCTGCTCTGCAGAAAGATTTATTTGGTGTTTTGTCATTGCATCATTTTTTCTGCCTGGATGGTTGCCATCCAGGACCCAAGGCGGTTCTGTGGTGTTGTGGATGTGGTGAAGCGGGGCAGGACCACACCTGACTGGACTTTGCCATTAACCATAATGCAGCATAGTGCTAAACAATGGTGCATGTGCACAAAATCACTGGAAGAGTTCTGGTTTATGTTTCACTCTATGTGGATTCACAGTTTCAATACTAAACTTTTAAATACTTCGGGAAGGTGTCTATCATAAGATCGTCAAACCGTAGGGGGCTGACAGGAAGGCAAACTGCAACTGTCAACAAGTTGGTGAGCATATTTTTGCTTGAATTCTCAAAGAAAGGATACAAATAACTTGCAATAAAGAGCACAGCACCAAAGTGGAACTCGTCCAATGATTTGGGCTCATGCATAGGGATATGTTAGATTATAGGTAATAATAAACACCAAATTCAACCAATAGGTTCTTCATGATTGAGATGGTTTGGAGAAGATGGCAGGTGTTGATGAATTATTAAAACAATAATAATAATACTAATGTCACCTTTGTACAAAATGGGGAAACTGGGCTGTAGACATTTTTATTTCTGCTGTAAAGTTGGGAATTTTAACATGGTGATCTACGGGCAGTGACTCGGTTTCGGAGCCAGCCTCAAGTGGCTACACAAGGAACTGCAAGATTTGCCGCTCCTGCTTTGTGCAAATTTATGTCTCATTAGGGGCTCGAGTAGAACAGAACAGAAGGGCAGAAGGTAAGCACAGAGGAAAAACCAGAGCCTTTTTTTAAACTGCAATATTTCAGTTACATTTAAATTATTGACAATCGATTGTTCTGGGAAATTAACACATACTACAAACCTTGTACCTTGTGGTGTTTTCAGAAATTCTACTACAACACAAAGATGTCGAGGTCAATGAATGACAAGTCACCCCCACAACCCCTGACAAGACTGCCGAGGTGTCCTGAGGAACAATAGCACTTCCAGAAACAGTGCAGTCAATTACAGTGATGTGAGACGTGGAGGCAGACGGGGGGAGTGACAGTTTGGAGACGGCGCTCTTATCAAAGCCCTTCGGTTGTGGCCACTTTGAAACAAGTGCAGCTATTTTGTCTGGCAGCGAGGTAAACTGGAGGAACGGGGAAGGAGGCTTTTATCTTCGAAAGAGATGGGAATATGCAGAGTGTAGCTCAGACAGGACATCTGAGCGGCAAAACATGAGCGAGCTAAACAAGCAAAGGGATTTGGAGAGTTCGAGGCTGACAGGTAAAAACGGAGGAGAAAAACGATGGCGAGTCCTTGCGCGCGGGTAGTTGGGGACAATGAGCTGACAAGGCGGCTGTGATGTTAGCTTGGGTGCGGTTAGCGTACTCCTCTAATGTGCAGCATCAATCAAGATTGCTGCCCAGTGCACAGTGTGGAGACTTTTATCGCCGCTCATTAAAGTAAGTGCAGATATTTTATGCATCGGTTAAAATGCAAGGACTTTTTTTCATGCTAATTTCCCGTCTTCAGATTCGTTATTCATCATCTTTGATCAGCGGGGTCCTGTACACAAATAAAGGCGAGTGGAAGCCGCGGTGCACTTGATGAATCAGGAAGCAGCCATATGCTGAAGCATCACATCTGTGGGCTGGTGCCGCTGCTTAGCTTTAATTAGCAAGCTCGGGAGTTTGATATATGTTTAATAAAAGTGGATAATATATTAAATGCTCTTCCAGTTCTTTAACGAGCCTGTTGTTTATGGTCATGTAGAACATGTTGCATTACTGAAAATTATCCCCAAAATAGCCATTTATGTAAGACCATACAGTGTTGTACCATGTGCAATAAACTCCCAAACTATAATATGTAGCTCTAAAAAATATATATATTCTGAATCCTCATGACGTGGGGAACAAACAGGTACCATTTTTTAAAAGTTGAACTGAAAATTATCCCCAAAATAGCCATTTATGTAAGACCATACAGTGTTGTACCATGTGCAATAAACTCCCAAACTAACAATCAATCAGTTTTATTTATATAGCGCCAAATCACAACAAACAGTTGCCCCAAGGCGCTTTATATTGTAAGGCAAGGCCATACAATAATTACGTAAAAACCCCAACGGTCAAAACGACCCCCTGTGAGCAAGCACTTGGCGACAGTGGGAAGGAAAAACTCCCTTTTAACAGGAAGAAACCTCCAGCAGAACCAGGCTCAGGGAGGGGCAGTCTTCTGCTGGGACTGGTTGGGGCTGAGGGAGAGAACCAGGAAAAAGACATGCTGTGGAGGGGAGCAGAGATCGATCACTAATGATTAAATGCAGAGTGGTGCATACAGAGCAAAAAGAGAAAGAAACAGTGCATCATGGGAACCCCCCAGCAGTCTACATCTATAGCAGCATAACTAAGGGATGGTTCAGGGTCACCTGATCCAGCCCTAACTATAAGCTTTAGCAAAAAGGAAAGTTTTAAGCCTAATCTTAAAAGTAGAGAGGGTGTCTGTCTCCCTGATCTGAATTGGGAGCTGGTTCCACAGGAGAGGAGCCTGAAAGCTGAAGTCTCTGCCTCCCATTCTACTCTTACAAACCCTAGGAACTACAAGTAAGCCTGCAGTCTGAGAGCAAAGCGCTCTATTGGGGTGATATGGTACTATGGGGTCCCTAAGATAAGATAAGACATTTTGAATTAACTAAAGGCTTTTCAGGGAACTTTTAGGACAACCTGAAAATAATGAATTACAATAGTCCAGCCTAGAGGAAATAAATGCATGAATTAGTTTTTCAGCATCACTCTGAGACAAGACCTTTCTAATTTTAGAGATATTGTGTAAATGCAAAAAAGCAGTCCTACATATTTGTTTAATATGCGCATTGAATGACATATCCTGATCAAAAATGACTCCAAGATTTCTCACAGTATTACTAGAGGTCAGGGTAATGCCATCCAGAGTAAGGATCTGGTTAGACACCATGTTTCTAAGATTTGTGGGGCCAAGTACAATAACTTCAGTTTTATCTGAGTTTAAAAGCAGGAAATTACAGGTCATCCATGTCTTTATGTCTGTAAGACAATCCTGCAGTTTAGCTAATTGGTGTGTGTCCTCTGGCTTCATGGATAGATAAAGCTGGGTATCATCTGCGTAACAATGAAAATTTAAGCAATGCCGTCTAATAATACTGCCTAAGGGAAGCATGTATAAAGTGAATAAAATTGGTCCTAGCACAGAACCTTGTGGAACTCCATAATTAACCTTAGTCTGTGAAGAAGATTCCCCATTTACATGAACAAATTGTAATCTATTAGATAAATATGATTCAAACCACCGCAGCGCAGTGCCTTTAATACCTATGGCATGCTCTGGCAAGTTATAGTTTGCTATGGCAAACTATAACATGTAGCCCTAAAAACTATATATATGTTCTGAATCCTCATGACATGGGGAACAAACTGGTACCATTTTTTTAAAAAGTTGAACTGAAAATTACTCCCAAACTAGCCAGCTGTGGGTATGGCCAGGCAGATTCAAATTTCCAGCCCTGTATATGTGTTGGCCATCTCTGTTTATTTCATCCCTTTCTTCAGCTACTTTATGTTCTCAACTGTTAAGCACCTGACTGTCCTGTACAACCCAGTTTGCCTTCCTGTAAGAATACATTCATTTTATATTTGTAAAATTGCAAAGTAAAAACAGTGAAATACACCACTACCTCAATTTTGATTAATTGATATTTACATTTACTGTTATCTACCTTTTGTGTGTAATTTTGTTATAAATTTGATTGCAAAACAAAGTCTGCATGGACTTCAAATGTGTTTGTCTTTTAACAAAGTATTTCCACTTAGTTTGGGGAGTCGACCTCTTATAGTTCTGCTGGACAAACGTTAGTCCATTAACTATTATATTTATAAGACATCAGCATTACAAAAACAAATGTTGGGCAATTGTTTTGATTAAAATGATTGGCATTTGGTTTATGTCTAAAACGGGTTAACCTGGGCAGCGCCAGGTACCCCAGCTAGTGTTTAATAAAAGTGGATAATATATTAAACCCTCTTTATGATGAAGAGAACAAATCCAGAAAGCAAACGGCATCTGGCCTGAATCCACCCAGTAACAGTCTCGTCAAAGTCATTTGATATGTTGGGCTAAATCTGGGGAAGATCCGACTCTGTGCCAGATATGGAGGACAAGTTCCACTTACTACAGCCCAATGCAATCTCACGCCATTTAGTGATGACATCAAGTAAATTAATCTGTGGTTCTTGATAATGTCATGAAAAGCGACTCATTTTCACGACTGGAGCACAAATTCATTTTGTGATTGGGAGCACGAAATGTGGGGTGACGCGTGGGGGGGGGGGGGGGAGGAGTTACGGTTAGAAATAGTAAAATACAAAACACGGGAAAAAAATGAGAGACTGGGCTGTACAGCCTTAGCCACATGAAATAACCGTTAATCATGTCTGGGAGTGCGCTACTTGTGTTTGATGCAGGGGTGCGTGTACAGACTGCACCACTCTACTGGGGCCAGAGGGGGGCACTGAGCCGTGACAACAAACAGAGAAATCAGATTAACGCCTCAGAAACACACAACATTTTATGAAGGCATTTGTTATATAAATGTAATGAACATCTCTGTCAAGGTTTTCAAAGGAGATGGCAGCAAACTATAATGAAATTATATGTTTACGAGGTCTGTCAATAAAGTATAGGTCCTTTTATTTTTTTCAAAAACTATATGGATTTCATTCATATGTTTTTACGTCAGACATGCTTGAACCCTCGTGCGCATGCGTGAGTTTTTCCACGCCTGTCGGTGATGTCATTCGCCTGTGAGCACTCCTTGTGGGAGGAGTCGTCCAGCCCCTCATCGGAATTCTTTTGTCTGAGAAGTTGCTGACAGACTGGCGCTTTGTTTGATCAAAATTTTTTCTAAACCTGTGAGACACATCGAAGTGGACACGGTTCGAAGAATTAAGCTGGTTTTCCGTGAAAATTTTAACGGGTGATGAGAGATTTTGAGGTGATACTGTCGCTTTAAGGACTTCCCACGGAGCGAGACGTCGCGCAGCGCTCTCAGGCGCCGTCGTCAGCCTGTTTCAAGCTGAAAACCTTCACATTTCAGGCTCTGTTGATCCAGGACGTCATGAGAGAACAGAGAAGTTTCAGAAGAAGTCAGTTTCAGCATTTTATCCGGATATTCCACTGTTAAAGGAGATTTTTTTAATGAAAGACTTGCGGACGGGTCCGCGCGTCGGCTCGCAGCCACCGCGACGCTCCGCCACAGGAAAAACACCTCCGTTGGAAGCCTTAAGGACAAGTTGGAACATGTCCAGCTGTTAAACAATTTCTCATATACTCACTCCACTGAAAGCCATCAAAAGCCGCCTGGATTTTACAAATGATTATCAACACGGAGGTGTTTTTCCTGTGCCGCCGCACCGCGCCGGCTGCGTCCCGACGCGCGGACCCGTCCACACGTCTTTCATTAAAAAAATCTCTTTTAACAATGGAATATCTGGATGAAATGCTGAAACCGACTTCTTCTGAAACGTCTCTGTTCTCTCACGACGTCCTGGATCAATAGAGCCTGAAATGTGGAGGTTTGTGTGTTTCTGAGGCGTTAATCTGATTTCTCTGTTTGTTGTCACGGCTCAGTGCCCCCCTCTGGCCCCAGTAGAGTGGTGCAGTCTGTACACGCACCCCTGCATCAAACACAAGTAGCGCACTCCCAGACATGATTAACGGTTATTTCATGTGGCTAAGGCTGTACAGCCCAGTCTCTCATTTTTTTCCCGTGTTTTGTATTTTACTATTTCTAACCGTAACTCCCCCCCCCCCCCCCCCACGCGTCACCCCACATTTCGTGCTCCCAATCACAAAATGAATTTGTGCTCCAGTCGTGAAAATGAGTCGCTTTTCATGACATTATCAAGAACCACAGATTAATTTACTTGATGTCATCACTAAATGGCGTGAGATTGCATTGGGCTGTAGTAAGTGGAACTTGTCCTCCATATCTGGCACAGAGCCGGATCTTCCCCAGATTTAGCCCAACATATCAAATGACTTTGACGAGACTGTTACTGGGTGGATTCAGGCCAGATGCCGTTTGCTTTCTGATTTGTTCTCTTCATCATAAAAGAGGGTTTAATATATTATCCACTTTTATTAAACACTAGCTGGGGTACCTGGCGCTGCCCAGGTTAACCGTTTTAGACATAAACCAAATGCCAATCATTTTAATCAAAACAATTGCCCAACATTGTTTTTGTAATGCTGATGTCTTGTAAATATAATAGTTAATGGACTAAAGTTTGTCCAGCAGAACTATAAGAGGTCGACTCCCCAAACTAAGTGGAAATACTTTGTTAAAAGACAAACACATTTGAAGTCCTTCATGTAGACTTTGTTTTGCAATCAAATTTATAACAAAATTACACACAAAAGGTAGATAACAGTAAATGTAAATATCAATTAATCAAAATTGAGGTAGTGGTGTATTTCACTGTTTTTACTTTGCAATTTTACAAATATAAAATGAATGTATTCTTACAGGAAGGCAAACTGGGTTGTACAGGACAGTCAGGTGCTTAACAGTTGAGAACCATAAAGTAGCGAAGAAAGGGATGAAATAAACAGAGATGGCCAACACATATACATAAATGCTGAAACCGACTTCTTCTGAAACGTCTCTGTTCTCTCACGACGTCCTGGATCAATAGAGCCTGAAATGTGGAGGTTTTAAGCTTGAAACAGGCTGATGACGCTGCCTGAGAGCGCTGCACGACATCTCGCTGTCCTTAAAGCGACAGTATCACCTCAAAATCTCTCATCAGCCGTTAAAAGTTTCACGGAAAACCAGCTTAATTTTTCGAACCGTGTCCACTTCGATGTGCCTCACAGGTTTAGAAAAAATTTTGATCAAACAAAGCGCCAGTCTCTCAGCAACTTCTCAGACAAAGGAATTCCGACGAGGGGGCTGGACGACTCCTCCCACAAGGAGTGCTCACAGGCGAATGACGTCACCGACAGGCGTGGAAAAACTCACGCATGCGCACGAGGGTTCAAGCATGTCTGACGTAAAAACATATGAATGAAATCCATATAGTTTTTGAAAAAAATAAAAAGGACCTATACTTTATTGACAGCCCTCCTATTGACAAACTATAAAGAAAACAACATTTTTTTGTGAAGTCCTCAGCCCCGAGGCCCGTTGGTGCCGGTGCCTATCTCCGGTTACCATAGCACGAAGCTGATGAGACTGACTGCCAGTCCACCGCAAGTTACTTCACTGGCCAGAGCAGTTACCCATTTACAGCTGGTTGTACTGAGACAATGTAGATGAAGTGTCCTGCCCAAAGGACAGAGAAACTAAGCCCAGATCTAATGTTGGTGGTCCAACTCTTATCCCACTGAGCTATAAGGAAATTACAGGCCTTTTTTGTCATCTATGGTTATGATTGGTGGGTAATATATCATTTAATGATCCATGATAAGAGGTTTGTGGTCGAGAGGTGAAGACAAGAGTGCAGGCAGGGTGGAGTGGATGGAGAAAGGTGGCAGGAGTGATTTGTGACAGAAGGATATCTCCAAGAGTGAAGGGAAAAGTCTACAAGACAGTAGTGAGACCAGCTATGTTGGACGGCTTAGAAATGGTGGCACTAACAAAAAGACAGGAGGCAGAGCTGAAGATGTAGTGATTCTCTTTGAGAGTGATGAGAATGGACAGGATTAGGAATGAACAGGGACAGCTCAGGTTGGACGGTTTGGAGACAAAGTCAGAGAGGTGAGATTGAGATGGTTTGGACATGTGCAGAGGAGGGACCCAGGGTATATAGGGAGAAGGATGCTGAGGATGGAGCCACCAGGCAGGAGGAGAAGAGGGAGACCAAAGAGGAGGTTTATGGATGTGCTGAGGGAGGACATGCAGGTGTTTGGTGTGATAGAAGATGCAGAGGACAGGAAGAGATGGAGACGGCAGACCTGCTGTGGCGCCCTCTAATGGGAGCAGCTGAAAGAAAACAATGAAGAAAAAGATGATGATCCGTGTTGAGCCTCTATTTGATCATGTGCCATTCTGAGATGATACGATTCTGGCTGGATTAGGTGGAAAACCTATAAAGACGGACAAACTGAGCACACCTGCAAGACAAGACCAGCGTGTAGTCATGCCAGGCAAACATGAAAGCAGCTGTAAGAAAAGACAGGTGACAAAAGAACAGGAGGAGAAGGTAGCAAAGCTCATGAAATTGGATCCCTGTCCAATGAATGCACCAGAGCCCAGACGTTGGACAATAAAGGACGATGTTACTCACTGTCTTGCTGAGTATGTGTGTGTGTGTGTGTGTGTGTGTGTGTGTGTGTGTGTGTGTGTGTGTGTGTGTGTGTGTGTGTGTGTGTGTGTGTGTGTGTGTGTGTGTGTGTGTGTGTGTGTGTGTTGTCACAGTGTGCAGTGGACTCGTTTGGAACTGACTTACAGTGCTGCTTTGGTGAACATAACGTTTGAGATCATATTTTTGCCCACAACTGAAAAGGAAATACATGTGCATCAGTGGCGCACAACTCTATATCAACATAAACTAATTTCTCCAACCTTAACCTTGCATATTTGAGTTCTTAATGTATTCTTGCAGTTTTAGGATTACTTGCAACATAGTAGTTTAAAATTTCTGTAGGATCTGTTGTAGTGACAGTGTGTTGTACAATAAACTTCTGCTGAATAATCAATGTCCACCTTCATTAATTCTTCAGTTAAGTTCAGGGAAAAAAGCTGTATGTCAGCTAGTCCGGCTAATGCTAAACAAGTGCTTATCACTGAGAATGGTGTTATTTATTTATATGTATTGCTTGATTTCAGTTCTACATATTCTGTTGTCAGGTATACCGTGTGTTCAGTAGTATTACTTTGTATTGAAGTACGATGGATTTTTGTGACTCTTGTGGTGTTTACCTGCTTCATTCTCATTCACTCCTAACATCATTCCAAATAATCAAAAAAGGGGGGTTCTTGCAAATGACGCAATTGTCAAAGGACATTATGAATCGCACCCTTTTTCTGTATGTGGAACATTTCCCTGGGAGCAAGTTTAACATGTGCACACCACAGGCTGTGCTGTTACTTAACATAGACTTCTAAATTCCAAAATGAGCAAGAGGGCAATAAAACATATGATGGACAAACATATTAGATGTTATTTATACAGTTTGGAAGCAAGAAGTCATCAGATGAATCAGCTGTTTATTTTGGGATTTTTTTGTTTTGTTCTTTATGTTAGTGTAGTGCTTTTATTATTACAGTCTGTTGTGTACCATCCCTGTCATGTAATATTTACTTCACATTATACTCGTAACAGCTTCGTTAGTCTAGAGCCAGCCTGCGAGCCCTACAGCACCACCCACCTAGGAAAAGTGCCAAAAAATAGGCACACCCGTACCTTGGGTGTGCAGGTCCGGATGGGGTTCTGCTGCTGTCTGAGAAACAGAGTCTGGGAATGGACTCAAGGCATTTTCTGTCTTCTCCCAGTGGAGAGTTTCTTTGATGTAAGAAACAACTTTAATCTACACCTTTATGTCCTCCTGCTGCATCTCCTCCTTCACCCTCCTCTGCAGGTCCATCCAGCACTGATAAGACGACTTAAATGCCACAGCAGAATAAAGCGGGACCCGTGGACTTTGCTCCAAATATCTAGTGGACCATTTCCCTCCCGTGTGAATGCATTAGCAGATGAAAGGAGGCTGGCATCAGGAGCTGAATTGTATTTGGAGTCCAATCCCTGTCTTGGGAACTTTTTGGCCCTCTGGGTCACAGTGTACACACAGGAATTAAATCAAATGTTAGTTTCCATTGATTTCTTGGAGGACTGAACATGCGCGGCGAGGGCCTTCTCTCATAAAGACATGCGTGTGCAGATCTCACAGACGTGAATCTGGTGCTAAATGGACAATGCAGAGCCTTCGCGCGCGTCCCATCTTTCCCTCTCACCTGCAGCTACACTTATTAAATTACAGAGTTTGTGTTTTTTTTTTCCCCCTTATAGTCACACGGCTAACCTCGTAATCACTCGCTGTCAACTCCCCGCCAGCCGGGAATGAAAACACAAGGAGCATGAAAGTGAATCCAAAATCAGAAGTGTGTCGTCAACAACAGCCCGGGTCAGCAAACATTTATGAAGAGAAGCTGGAAACGGCTCAGCCAAGCTGTTTATCATATGGACGAGTGTGACGCTGCATCGAGGAAAGACGTGTCCTTCACCGACAGACAAAACAGCCGTTATAAATAGTCCCGCTGAGGGCGTTTTTGAGGATGCGTCTTCCGGTGCTTTAGATGGATAGCAGAAGTCTGATCTTGGCTCTGCCGTGTTGACCTCAAGCAGCTCCATACCAACCTCGCTGCGAGGCAAACCGCTCTCATCTCTAATCTATTATTCATAACGAAGAGGCACAGCCGAAGACTGCGAAAGACAGATACCTTGGACGTTTCTCCTCGCCCACCCCCACCTTGTGTTACTGTTATCCAGGGGCCATTGTGTGCAGAAACAAATGGGATGATTGCCTTTTGCTGTATGAGGGAAATTTTGTATTCTGTGCAGATTTTGAATGTAGACCAGCCATTCACAGCACACGGGCTCTGGCTTCCAGCGGTATTGTGCAAATAATGATGCACAGGATGGATCAAATTAAAATTTATCATCTCGGGTTGGGATCCATCTCCAAATCTGTCTGCAGCAGATGGAAATTGAAAAGGTAAAAGGGGAGTGCATGTTTCACTCGGGCTGTTAATGTGCTCAGTCATCCTTTTATTGGTGTTTGTCTGAGTTTAACCAAATGTTAAGAGTTTCTGTTCAAATTCGCTTCGCGTACACGCCATTTGGATATTGCAGACAAGAACGAAGGAAGCAAGGAATGAGACTGTGTGTGTGTGTGTGTGGGGGTGGGGGGGGTTACTGTAGGTCAGTCAAAGGCAGACACACACATGGGAAACTCCGGGTAGATCAGTGGATCACGGAGTTTAGTTGATCTGGGTTTTGATTCCTGGACATGCTGTCTGGTCTGTCCTTGGACAAGACATTTCATCGACATTGTCTCAGTCCACCCAGCTTTAAATGGGGAAGTACCAGTGATAGACTGGCGTTCCCTCCAGGGGAGGAGCAGAGTCTCATCTGCTCCTGCTAATATCCAGGGATAAAGACCCAGCCCTGGGTCTCAGGGCCTGTACTAGAACTTGCTTATGAGAATCTGATGGTATGCATTGATTCCGGCTGTGGTGAAACTGTGACAAATTTCAAGGTGATGCACCAAACAGAAATTGGAAGTAGGAGTCCAACAATCTGTTATTGATACCGGGACATCATTTCACAGAGCAGGGGCACGATAAGAGAAAGCTCTATGACCCACAAACTTTTTATTCACTGTAAGGACACAAAGTAGTCCTGCACCTGAGACACAGAGCCCGGGCCGGTAGGTAGGGTTTAATTAGGGCAGATAAGTAGGGAGGGGCTAGTCCATGAACAATTTTATAGGATAGTATAGCTGAACCTTAAATCTGATCCCACAGGAACAGAAAGCCAGTGAAGAGACAACGCCGGAATGGGTGTAATGTGGTCAAACTTTCTGCTTCCAGTCAAAAGTCTGGCAGCAGCATTTTGAAACCAGTTGGAGAGCCCTAATCCTGGACTGCAGTAAACCAGAAAATAGAACCTGTCTCTTCTAGATTGGATGACTGCAAATGCATGAATCAGAGTCTCAGCATCAGCCATAGACAGGATGGGATGAATCTTCACTATATTTCGCAGGTGGAAGAAAGCACCTTGGTCCGTAGCTCACCCATCACAAGTTTTTCAAAATATGCTTCAGTACTTTTGAGTTATTCTTGCCAACAGGTGGAGAGAACAGAGCAGTTAGAGCCAGTAGCTGAGTGGATAGGAGCTGACCCTGCCAATATGTAGACCTGGGTTGAATCCAGCTCATACTACCCATCTGTGTCCTTGGAAAAATTACACTTGATTACATTGTCCAAGTCCACCCAGTGTAAATTGGTCTCAATCGCTTGACCCTACAGCAGGGGTGCCCAAGTTCTGTCCTCGAGATCTACCTTCCTGACACTCTAGTTGTCTCTCTGTTCCAACACACCTGAATCCAATGAAAGACTTGTTAGTAGGTCTTAATGAGCCTTTCATTGGAGTTCAGGTTGTGTGGTACAGGGAGACAACTAAGAGTGTCAGGAAGTTAGATCTCGAGGACCAAACTTGGGCACACCTGCCTTACAGAATATGAGAGATAAGCACCAGCACCAACAGGTTTCGGGGTGTATACAGGAGCAGTGAACACTGCTGATTGGCATTCTTAGGTCCTTGGATATCTTTTATGTCACTTTCGCTTTTTATGCAGTCAGTTACGTTTTCCTCAAATTGTTTGACACTTATTTTGCTTTCCCCATGACTCAGAACCAGAAATGTCAGTGCAGCACTGGATGAAACATGCAAGGGTCTGTCAGGAGCCAGAAACTCACTGACCTTTAATACACACAGATTACAAAGCAAACAGATCACAGGTGAGGATGGTTATATTTAGTAAGCCATTCAAACCTGTTTGTGTCAACTTGGTGCATTTTATCACACCAAAAATCACCAGATTATGTAAACTTTTGATCAGGGTCATTTGGTTAGTTTCTGTAGTCATTATGATTTAAAAAAGAAAACACAGTTGTTTTTTTTCAACACAGTTTGACAATAAATGGCTTCACACAACCACTAACTATGAGTGAAAAAAAAAGTGATGGTGTCATTATATTCTCTGAAAAATAGCAAAAAAAAAAAAAAAAAAAAAATTCTGCCAGGGTATGTAATCTTTTGAGAACAACTGTACACATACACAGTAAAACATATAATGGATTCAGGTGGACCAGCGAATTTTGTCCTGTATAATTGAAATCTGTTACACGGATAAAATGGACAAATCCATTATATTTATGTAACAGATTAGATGCAGTCAGGAGGTGCCGAACAGTCTACGAGGAATCCGAGTTGGGACCTGCCTAATTTAATGACCGGGTCAAAACTTGGTCTGAAAAAATAAATAAGGCCTGCTTAAATAAGCGTTATGTGCATTATGCATTATGTGCATTAAAAATGATTACATTTGGTGAGTCACACTTTTTTCTATGTCTGCTGCAGAGTGGTACCTTAAAATCCTTAAAGCTGATTTTATGCTTCTGTACCTCTGTAACTCTGTGACTTTGTGGCCATGCAATGACGTTGACAGCGTGTTCTCCGTCGCATGTTTTGCAATTTCCACAGGAAAAATGGCTTTTTCTGTATTAATTTGTCCCTCACCAAGCTACTTTATATAATCATCAACGTCCAAACAAACGGTGCGATATGTATTTTCTCCATGATTGCTGGGTCTTTTACTGACTCCGTATTTGAAGTTAGTCTATATTTGCGGACTTTTACTGGCAAAAGTATTTGATCCACGATCAAAATTATATCAGTATTCCTACTACAAAACCTTTTAAAATATGACGGGAGAGGAAGGAGTGAAACCAGAGAAATGACAAATCACAGTCACTTATGGTCTCCAATTTAGCAGGTGCACTGGTTCACAGTCATGCAAAGGGGCTGTGATCTGATTGAGGCGACACTGTTGTGAATTGGCGCTATATAAAATGAATAAATTGAATTGTGAGTGAAAACCCGTTATACAAATATTGTGTTATATATTACGTTTATTACATGGAAAACCATACAAAATCATTAGGACTTTTGTGTTTGTGAATGTGAGTATACAGTTTATACAATGATGATTTAGGCAAGTTTTACTAATATACATATATATATATATACACACATACATACATACATATATATATATATATATACACATACATACATACATACATATATATATATATATATACATATATACATACATACATACATACATATATATACATACATATACTCAACAAAAATATAAACGCAACACTTTTGGTTTTGCTCCCATTTTGTATGAGATGAACTCAAAGATCTAAAACTTTTTCCACATACACAATATCACCATTTCCCTTAAATATTGTGCACAAACCAGTCTAAATCTGTGATAGTGAGCACTTCTCCTTTGCTGAGATAATCCATCCCACCTCACAGGTGTGCCATACCAAGATGCTGATTAGACACCATGATTAGTGCACAGGTGTGCCTTAGACTGCCCACAATAAAAGGCCACTCTGAAAGCTGCAGTTTTATCACACAGCACGCCACAGATGTCGCAAGATTTGAGGGAGCGTGCAATTGGCATGCTGACAGCAGGAATGTCAACCAGAGCTGTTGCTGTGTATTGAATGTTCATTTCTCTACCATAAGCCGTCTCCAAAGGCGTTTCAGAGAATTTGGCAGTACATCCAACCAGCCTCACAAACGCAGACCACGTGTAACCACACCAGCCCAGGACCTCCACATCCAGCATGTTCACCTCCAAGATCATCTGAGACCAGCCACTTGGACAGCTGCTGAAACAATCGGTTGGATAACCAAAGAATTTCTGCAGAACTGTCAGAAACCGTCTCAGGGAAGCTCATCTGCATGCTCGTCATCCTCATCAGGGTCCGACCTGACTCCAGTCATCGTCGTAACCGACTTGAGTGGGCAAATGCTCACATTCGCTGGTGTTTGGCACGTTGGAGAGGTGTTCTCTTCGCGGATGATGCAAAGGAGATGTGTTGCACTGCATGAGGCAAATGGTGGTCACACCAGATACTGACTGGTATCCCCCCCCCAATAAAACAAAACTGCACCTTTCAGAGTGGCCTTTTATTGTGGACAGTCTAAGGCACACCTGTGCACTAATCATGGTGTCTAATCAGCATCTTGATATGGCACACCTGTGAGGTGGGATGGATTATCTCATCAAAGGAGAAGTGCTCACTATCACCACATTTAGACTGGTTTGTGAACAATATTTGAGGGAAATGGTGATCATGTGTATGTGGAAAAGTTTTAGATCTTTGAGTTCATCTCATACAAAATGGGAGCAAACCAAAAGTGTTGCGTTTATATTTTGTTGAGTGTACATACAATATATATATATATATATACATACATACATACATACATACATATACATACATATATATATATATATATATATGTATATATATATATCTTCTTGCATCACTGGATCCAAATCATTATTCAGATTTCACCAACATCATACATGCCCATAGGTAGTTACCATAAATAATCTGAGTACCCCCCCCGCCCCATTGAGATCATGAATAGGGCACCGCAGTCTCATTTGAACCCTGCGTCATACAGCAGGATTTGACCAGTTATGAGGACCTGCACTCTGTTGCACAATTATACATAGCATATGTTCACACAGAAAAGTGTATGTAGTGTTTTGTTTTAGGCTGCAATCACTGAAGCAGTCGCGAAAAGTATTTTTTTTTTTCCCCCGTTCCCAGTGGAGAAGAGAAGACGAAGTGAGTGGGAGACATTGTGTCAGTAAGTGTTAGCCTACACAGCTAACCAGAGTAGCTCCATTCTCTTGCCTGCAAGACCGCTACGACATGTTTGAGCTCTGGGTCATAAACAAACCACAACACGTCCACGTTCCACCGCATCGTCACTTTTTCTTTGCATTTTCACTTTGTGTGCAGTTTGCCCAAAAACCCATTGAAAATGCTGTGGTTTCTCCCCCGGACGTAGAGAAATTACATCATACGTGTCATATTTTACCCCTTTAGCTCCCGCCCCCAAACAACGGTGCCCTTTATTTCTTCAAATCTTTGCAGACGTGCCCTTTCTTCTAAGTCAGGTCACATCAAAGAACGCACTCCAGTGCTGCACATTGCAGAATCTGCCTTCCTGCAGATAGGGTCTGCGTCCCATTCAACAGCCAACCAGACAGACCGCTGGTCCATCTCCACCCCCAAACATAGCCATCATTCGCCATACGGATGGTGATACGTGGGCGTCATGTTGGCCTCGTCCACTTGTTACGATCCTCAGCACTGAGGCGGCTGTATGCTGGATCAAGCTCTGGAAAATGCACCATGTGGCTGTAGGGTCAGAAATAACAATCCCGAACAAAATAAGCAGAAATCCCAAAGATTTTGTGGTGGGGGGTTATGTGTGATCTGTAGCAATTAACAAATGCAGTATGTTATTGGTCATTCCCCGCTTGTGACCCGAACACAAACAGATGGAGGTGAAAACGTGATTATTCTTCTCTATATTATTCACTGCAGTTATTGCCACACCTCCTTAAATCATGAATGGGCAAAACAGTCCTGCACAAATATTCTATTTTTTACAAAAGTCACATCTCGGAAGCTACAGATACTTGAAGTTGTTTTGTGAGCTTTTCTCTTTAGTCTGAGTATTTATGCAACAGGCTATTGAGCCTGCTCTCCCGCTCGGGTCCTGCAGGCTGATGAACAACTCTGGCTGTGTGATAATCAGTAATCATTATTAATTTACAGTGGCCAATTGTTTACGGAGCACCCTAAACAGTTTGCTAATTTCACATTCGCTGATGATGAACCGTTATGAGACTCCTTTTACTTGTTGCTCTGGTGAATTATTGCAGCGATAACCCCGATCCCTTCAACTGGGACGACCCAGCCTTGAAAAAAAATGAACATTTTTATCACGGCTGAGGTAGATTACCAACAGGCCGAGCCTCTCGCTGCCCTTGGCGTAAAGTGAGCCGTGCTTTCCCGGACGTCCTTCACACGCTGCTGTCAGTGTAACACGTGAGTTAGATGGATGAGGAATCAGCACCTCGTCTCCGGTTTGGAAACAAATAAATGAATTAAACATCATCGTAGACGTGAGAGGACTTGACAAGCTGAGCAGAGCTCTGCCAAGCTGATATAAAGGGGCTCTGCTGTTCCTTAAGCGTCGAGCATCCATGTCTACATCTCTTAGCTGCCACTGACTCCATTTCCCCTGCCGCACATTACGCCGCAGCATTCACAGCTGCCTCCAACCAAAGCGGCAAATTGCCTCCACATCGTCACGGGTGCACGTTACTGTGAACTTTTCACACGGTGGGTGCTGACTTACTGCCGCCAGAGGCTGCAGGTATTCAATCCACGGCCTCAGATGCTGGGAGAATGGAGTGTTATAATTGAAAGGCCCCTACAATAGCAATAAATAATGAGGTTTCCTTGGGGGCCATTAGGAGGAGGGAGGTGTTCTCACCTCTCTCCAGCCAGCCTGGTAACCTCCGGCTGAGGAACAGATGGCGGGAACACCACAGAGGAGGTGGAGTATCTACTTGTGCTGTTACCTCAGAGTCGCTCTTTTAGTGCCGAGCACACATCAGCACGGCCCCTGCAGTTTGAGGCTGAAAAGATATTTAAATTATAGCATCGTTACAAATACTCTTGCACTTTATATGACTGAGGGTCACAGGGGATGGAGCCTAACCCAGGCCATACTGAGTGAGAGGCAGAGCGGCCGTGGATCAGTTTAGATTTGGTTTTAACCTGCAGGTCTTTGGACTTCAAACCTTATTTAACCAGGAAAAAATCATTGAGATTAAAATCTCTTTTCCAAGAGAGTCCTGGCCAAGACAGGCAGCAAAATAGACAAAGTTAAAAAAAAAAAATAAAATAAAAAAAACTTTGGGATGAATCCAGAATACCCGGGCAAAATCCAGACAGCAAAGGAGCAGAAGCTGGAAATTTGACACACACACTCCAGCTCAGCGTAAACAACTTCACTAATTCAAAAAGAGTTTTTACTGAATGTGCGCCGAGTGGACATGGTGTCGTATCACCAGAATCACTGGACAAAACATTTCAAGGTTATTAATGTTTTTGATTTAATTTTATTCATTTATTTGTGGCTGTTCAACAATCTGGAACTACTACTACTATTTGTTTGGAACACCAAGTTTTTATTTGCTGCATTTGAATATTTTATTACAGAAAAATGAGTGACATCATCCTTCACCGTATTTCAAATGTTCGGTCTAGAGAGCAGTGTTGAGTTTAAAACTAAGGACCCCTTGGCTGGGTTTTTTTTTTGGGGGGGGGGGAGCAATTTTATTTTTTCTAACCTTTGACTCAAAGTACGAGTCAGGAGAGCAGATTTTCACTTGAGATTACTGAAGGATCCCAAGTTGACCTTGGCCCCATTTGATTCATCCCTGAAAACAACTAGAAATAACCTTTTTGGACTTTGACCTGAGTGACATCACCCCGTGCTGTATCTCAGTAAACGTCGACGTTACAGAGCAGACTTTAGACCCCGGTCGACTAAGTGCTCGTTTCAGGAGCATGTAAGCCAAATTGTTACAGCGAGGAGAGAAAGGAAACCAAACAGAAAGAGCCTCAGCTGGAGCTGCGACACAGACGGGAAATGGTTTTGAATGTTGTGCATAATTTGGGGAGAGAATCTTGACTGTGTGACCGACGGGTTCAAAAATCTGCTTCAGTGATGCTTTTGGCAAAAACCAACAAACAAAATAAATTCTGCTGGATTCATTGCAGATGAAGCAGACTTTAAATGTTGCTGTTGTCAGGGGAAACCTAGATCACAATCTAGTGACGCTCCGGCCAAACATTTTCCAATTCATGAAAGATAAACACCGCAACAGGCTGTTATGGGATTTTATTTCAAGCTGAATATCATGACTGACTGATATGAGATATATGAAAACTTCAAATATCTAAACGCAGCCTGAATGTCAATAAAAAGCTCTGCCTTTTTTTTCCCCTTTCTGTGGCCTCGAGTGATGGTGCATTAGTCATCACTGGTTAGTCTGAGCTGTGAGCGGCTCACTCACACATTTATTTCCTTTTTTCTGACTGTTCATTTCGAGTCAGTTTTATGTGGATCAGGAGGTGAAATCAGACTCTGTTAAAGAAATGAAATCACATATCCAGAGGGCAGTCAGAGAGCACGTACCGCTGGCTGATAGCTCACACAGCTGCCGCATGAAAATCTGAACCCAAATACATCACACACCTGAGCCGGGGGGCTGATACACCTGATACACCTTTCTTGTACATTTGGTGACCCTAGGCCATCTCCATTCCAGAAATGAGCCTGTGGCGCAGCATATTTCATTTCCCAAGCCTGAGATTGGTGGAAACCAAGTCCACCACGGCTGGCATGAAAACTAGTTGAAAAATTAATGAAAGCATCTCATCTTTCAATATCTAATCGCTTCCTCGACAGGAACCGGACTTCTTGTTGGTCTTCGTGACGTTTCTTGACAGAACATCTTGTCCTGCAGGATGGGATTTTGCTGTGCGGCGTACCTGTACCTCAGTGCCGTAATTTCTGCAAGATGCAAACTTTTCTTTTCCCAAACATTCCTGCCACAGTTGTCACACGTACATATGCACATATGGTGGTAATTGGCACACCCTTGAAGCACTTTCAAATCCTGCAAAATTAGCTGCATGCACTCACCTCTGACAGATGTGAGGATTTCAATCCACTCCCCGACGGAGTGGAGGAGTCTCCACATCTTAATTACCTCACATTCGCACGGAGCGTTGTGGCGCTAGCAGGAGCCGCGGGGAAAGCGGGATGCAGCTGAGACACTCAGACAGCGGTTGGTGACAAAAGCTGGAGAGGACGTAAAAAGAAGAAGGAAAAAAAAACAAGAAGAAGAAGGCTCCCAGCGAGCTCATCTGGGATGGTGGGAGAAGAACAGAAGGAGGCACGAGACCCCCCTGACGAGGAGGAGAAGAAAGACGGAGAGTTAGCTCACAGGAGAATTCCCCTCAGGCACATATGGCGGAACTGAAACATCCACACGCCGGCATGAAACAGAAAATATTCGCTGTGTGAACGCTCCAAGTCCCTCTCTTGCTTTGGAGTTATTGTGCACCGACTGCTTGGTTTTATTTTGCCCACAAATCCAAATCCCTCTGGAACGCTGGCAGCGCTGGAGGCCAGACCGGAATGTTTCAAAGCTCTGGGAATTACAGCGTGATGGTCAGCGCGGAAAATAAGGTGTCAAAGCAGAACAAGCAAGATTAAATTATTAACACCAGCAGGTTTGAGCCGCAAAAAGGGCAACAAACGACAATTATCAGCAAAAACCGTTCAAAGAAATGTGAAAGATGTCCGTTAGGGCGTCATCAGATTGTTTCTTTGTCTGGTCACCTGAACCGTGCACGCCGGCCGTGGACAATTCACATACAAATGTACTTAATATTTGTGTTTTACAGTATCTTCTACTCATCTTATTAGTCACATGTTGCAGTTTTATGTGATGTCATCAGCAAAATAACTGTTACTTTGCTGAGTACTCAATCTTCAGAGCAACCAAGTTAAATTACTAGTTACCTTATTAGTTACATTACTGAAGTTGTCAGCAGCTGCTAATAAAGTAACTGTATAAAGTAACTAAAAAAGTAACTAATAAAGTAACTTTCCAAAGTTCAAAATCCCAGGACGGTTTTCTTTAAGATCTCGCTCTCTCTCATTTGACATTTGCCATAATTTTTACCAATTTCTCACAACATAATCCTGTGAGGACAGTTTGTTGTTCTTATATACTGTATGTATGTGGTCACAGGCTTCAGATACACAGTACTGTGCAAATGTTTTAGGCATGTTTAATGCATCATACAAGCATTAAAAATTATGAAAACCTGATAAATATTCATAAACAAATGAAACGTCATTATTAGAATTTCACCTTATATGTCAGTGAGGCAGGTTATTGTAATCAGTCCGTGTAGAAGGAGAGAGCATATCTCACCCATATTGGCCTCTCTTCATTGGCTTCCTGTTAATTCTAGAATAGAATTTAAAATTCTTCTTCTACTTATAAGGTTTGAATAATCAGGTCCCATCTTATCTTAGGGACCTCGTAGTACCATATCACCCCAATAGAGCGCTTCGCTCTCAGACTGCAGGCTTACTTGTAGTTCCTAGGGTTGGTAAGAGTAGAATGGGAGGCAGAGCCTTCAGCTTTCAGGCTCCTCTCCTGTGGAACCAGCTCCCAATTCAGATCAGGGAGACAGACACCCTCTCTTTTAAGATTAGGCTTAAAACTTTCCTTTTTGCTAAAGCTTATAGTTAGGGCTGGATCAGGTGACCTGAACCATCCTTAGTTATGCTGCTATAGACGTAGACTGCTGGAGGGTTCCCATGATGCACTGTTTCTTTCTCTTTTTGCTCTGTATGCACCACTCTGCATTTAATCATTAGTGATCGATCTGCTCCCCTCCACAGCATGTCTTTTTCCTGGTTCTCTCCCTCAGCCCCAACCAGTCCCAGCAGAAGACTGCCCCTCCTGAGCCTGGTTCTGCTGGAGGTTTCTTCCTGTTAAAAGGGAGTTTTTCCTTCCCACTGTAGCCAAGTGCTTGCTCACAGGGGGTCGTTTTGACCGTTGGGGTTTTACATCATTATTGTATGGCCTTGCCTTACAATATAAAGCGCCTTGGGGCAACTGTTTGTTGTGATTTGGCGCTATATAAAAAAAAAATTGAATTGAATTGAATTGTGTGTGTGTGTGTGTGTGTTTGAGAACAAGATAACTTTTTCCCCAAATGTGGTTTTACTACTGCTTGGACAGATATCAAGATGATTAACTTCTGGCCAAGGTCAATAAATACATGGTGCAAAAAGCATATTTTCTGCAATAACTCGACAACCAATCGGGCTGGAGAGATTATCTGAGGTTTCTATTTATTGGCAAAATATTTGTGATTGATTGGTGTAATGATGTCATGATGAAGTCATGTTGGTTCAGGGTGTGCAGGGCTCCATCAGCCTGATGTTCAGTTCACAGTGGCTGATTTAACACACAACAAAGGGAAAATGTGCTTTTGGTATAGTTTGAGGGTTGTTTCTTCTTGATAATTGATACTGTGTGTTGGAGTACTGGGATATGGACCACACTGTGATGAATGTGTGTGACGTTAAAGCTGAAGACTAAGGGGCAGTCTTCGTTTAGTCCGTCGGGGAAAACAAGGCGATGCCCACAGACAGTCTGTGGAGAGTCGAGTTTGGCAGCCGTGGTTGATCATTAGTGAAGCATCGCGGGCGTTAGCTTAAAAAAATTGATCCTGCATCCATTCAAACGCACGCCACATTTGCATGCTCAGTCTTTTAATCATAAACGTCAGCTGACTGGATGGAAACCACGCACAGAGGTGGCAGCGACATCACCATAACGTCAGCTCTTGTGATGCTCAAAAAGTAAAGGTGCGCCCCGGTGCAGCAGGTTGCCGCACCATCAGCTCCTCTCAGCATCACGGGAGAAAGGTTGTTTTTGTTCTCCGCTGAGGCTTCATGTTTGTGTCCACTTCAGGCTAAACTCCAGTCAAACGAGATCCGCCTCCAGTTAAGTTGTGCTCCCTTCACTAAAACACCTCCATTCCCTGGACATGGCATTGATCTGTCTGCTCATGGTGCTGCCTGCGTCGCACCAGCCTGAGCAGCGCCATCAATATGACAGGTTCCATCTAAACAGCCCAGAACTCTTTTGCAGTCCACCTCCAGGGAGGTAATGAAGTTGACGGCTGCCTTCATTCCCTCAGTGAGGAAAATGGCATAAAGTCTTTATCTTTCCCACCTGAGGACGGCTGATTTACTTTTTATAGCTGAACTGATTTATACATTGAATCTACTGGATTAGATTTGTGTCAAAAGTACTCATTAAAATAAGCTGAATTCCATTTTACTGATCAAATGTGTTGATTTTGTTAAGATGCCGTTGTTTGATTTCACTGACGGTTGAGTCGAGGCACCCACTGAAAAGGAAGCCGGGCTCTGATGGCAACTGAACGTGAACCCACAGAAGAGCTGACGAAGGAGGCAGCAGAAGGGAAATGTGAATATTCTTCCTCAAGATAATGTATTTTTCTGCCAAATTACACACTGCGTTGCAAACATACAACAGGGGGCGGCATCCTTTACTGCCCAGCATCAGTGACCTTTGTGGATGTTTCGGTGTATTACAATACCAGCGGCATTGAAGAAACGCTGAATGCAAAAGACAGTCTGCGCTGGATACGGTCTGTTGAGGACCTCTGTGCCGACAGGCAATACTGGGACAAGCAAAGTGGCTTTTAATGCTTCAAATATTAATCTCCTGTAATTACTTCTTGGTCTTTTCAGAACCCACAATTATCTGTTCTTGGATAATTAAATGTTTGCAGGAGAGTGAGTCAATATTTGCTCGCAGCAAGTAAAATTATCTCACGAATGACTTCTGAGAGCTCGAACCCACCTGAACAATGCCAGGAGTTTGTTGTCCACCAGTCCACGGATCGATCGATCGATCGATCTCTCTCTCTCTCTTCTCGCTCTCTCTCGCTCTCTCTCGCTCTCTCGCTCTCTCTCTCTCTCTCTCTCTCTCTCTCTCTCTCTCTCTCTCTCTCTCGACCGCAGAGGTTTATCTGGCAGACACAGCAATCTAGGGAAGCATGAAGATATTAAATTAAACCGGAAGGGATCAGCCATGCGGCTGCCACAATGCCCCCTGGGAAATATAGTAACAAATGGAAAGTGTTTCTGGAGGATGGTATCTGCGCCGCTGGCAGCTCATTGGCTTCCAGTCCTTTAGCTAACTCATTAGCCTTTTAGCTATAACTGATTCCAGAGACCCTGGTGGCCTCACAGTTGTGGCGTGCTGATGCTACACTATCTCACTCTGTAATTAATGGAGTGAAAATGTGATCTGTAGACTTTGTATTGGAAGATCATACGGTGCCGCCCAATAGTGACGAATGCACCACTGGGATCTGGCGAGACATTTCCTGTCCACATTGGCGGTTTTGGTTGAGCCACTGAAACAAAGCGGCCAAGCGAGGACACGGCCTATTTCTGAGGACGATTTGTCTGAGTGAGCTTGCTAACAATCTCGTCCGAAGCAATAACCCCGAGCTGCCATGTTGGCTTCTATTTTTAGGATGCTAATTGAAGAAATGTAATTTTTCCATCCGCTTAAAGTGAAGTGAGCCTCTTTAACTTGATGGGACACATATTTGATTAGGACCAAATCTGAAGAATACAGTTCTATAAAAACAGGGCAGACACCCCCTAATCGTTTAATAGGGCATCACTAATGTACTCTAATTTCTGCTAATTGAATCTGAGGATGCGATTTGACCACGGCAGATGTTTTGTGTGAAGAAAACTACAGGCGAGGATAAAAACATTAAAGCATCACAATCAGAATAATATGCCGTATTGTGCTGATTTAGGATTTTCATTATTGGGTTTTAACTCCGGCAGTTAAGAAGATGGTTTCTGTTATTTACTCAATTAACCTTCATAACAGCACAAATATCTCAAGCAAGCTGCTACTTTGAATAAAGTCTTTGTTTTCACATTGAACTGGGACTTTGGTTTCATAATTTTTCTAGCAGGATTAATCAAAAAGTAATTAAAAGATTGTTGTGAAACTTGGTGGAAATATTTGTTCTAACAAGAAGAAAGTATTAAATTTCAGTGTCGGTTAAATATGAAGCGAGAATTCCACTACGTTGGACCAGTTGAGGGCATCTCAGATTTTTATCCCGTGTTTAAGAAGTTCCCTCTGAGAGAACTGAACCTGTTCAGTGGATCAAAATGAATTTGATTATTTTGAACTGTAAAAGAATAAAAACACTTTAACACAAAAGGCCCTCAGCGTGCAGAGTGCACCTCTACCAATGACTGAACATCCTGAATTTTGTTTGGAATAACATTGTCATACTTGCATCTGACAAGATTCTGACAGTACAGTAGTGTTCAGAATAATAGTAGTCTGTGTGACTAAAAAGATTAATCCAGGTTTTGATATATTTCTTATTGTTACATGGGAAACAAGGTACCAGTAGATTCAGTAGATTCTCACAAATCCAACAAGACCAAGCATTCATGATATGCACACTCTTAATAGTAGTGTGGCATTTAGTCAATGAGTTCGTCAATTTTGTGGAACAAACAGGTGTGAATCAGGTGTCCCCTATTTAAGGATGAAGCCAGCACCTGTTGAACATGCTTTTCTCTTTGAAAGCCTGAGGAAAATGGGACGTTCAAGACATTGTTCAGAAGAACAGCGTAGTTTGATTAAAAAGTTGATTGGAGAGGGGAAAACTTATACGCAGGTGCAAAAAATTCTAGGCTGTTCATCTACAATGATCTCCAATGCTTTAAAATGGACAAAAAAAAAACAGAGACACTTGGAAGAAAACGGAAAACAACCATCAAAATGGATAGAAGAATAACCAGAATGGCAAAGGCTCACCCATTGATCAGCTCCAGGATAATCACAGACAGTCTGGAGTTACCTGTAAGTGCTGTGACAGTGAGAAGACGCCTGTGTGAAGCTAATTTATTTGCAAGAATCCCCCGCAAAGTCCCTCTGTTAAATAAAAGACATGTGCAGAAGAGGTTACAATTTGCCAAAGAACACATCTACTGGCCTAAAGAGAAATGGAGGAATATTTGGTGGACTGATGAGAGTAAAATTGTTCTTTTTGGGTCCAAGGGCCGCAGACAGTTTGTGAGACGACCCCCAAACTCTGAAGTGAAGACAGTGAAGCATGGTGGTGCAAGCATCATGATATGGGCATGTTTCTCCTACTATGGTGTTGGGCCTATATATCGCATACCAGGTATCATGGATCAGTTTGGATATGTCAAAATACTTGAAGAGGTCATGTTGCCTTATGCTGAAGAGGACATGCCCTTGAAATGGGTTTTTCAACAAGACAATGACCCCAAGCACACTAGTAAACCAGCAAAATCTTGGTTCCAAACCAAAAAAATTAATGCCTCGCAGATGTGAAGAAATCATGAAAAAGTGTGGTTATACAACTAAATACTAGTTTAGTGATTCACAGGATTGCTAAAAAAGCAGTTTGAACATAATAGTTTTGAGTTCGTAGTGTCAACAGCAGATGCTACTATTATTGTGAACACCCCCTTTTCTACTGTTTTTTACTAATAGCCCAGTTTCATAGCCTTAAGAGTGTGAATATCATGAATGCTTGGTCTTGTTGGATTTGTGAGAATCTACTGGATCTACTGGTACCTTGTTTCCCATGTAACAATAAGAAATATACTCAAAACCTGGATTAATCTTTTTAGTCACATAGTACTACTATTATTCTGAACACTACTGTATATTAACTTTATTACAGAATGACTTCTGGACAGAGTTTTATCTGTTGGTCATCAGGTGTCATTGTCAGGCTTCATTGACATCAATGGATATGTTTTGGAAAAACATCTTTTTGTGTCGTGTTAAGAGGAAAAAGGAAAATCCAGAATCCCTGCGTGAATCCACATTAATAAAATTTAAAAAGTGAGGGCTGATCGTCGAATATCATTCAAGTGCGATCGCCATTTCAGAACTCCAGAGCTACACCAGAACCTGCAGGCCGACCCCCACCCAGACTCGTTTTCAGATGTCACCGGTGGTAGTACCGCTGCAGCAGCACAAACGACAAGAGCCGAGTGTGTAAGTCTGTCCGTGTGACAACACAGCCTCCCCATCATGCCACCATGTACAACCCCATAGTGTGGTGACGCAATCAATGAGTGTCTTGCGGCCCTCAGGCTGCACTTACAGTTCTTTATGTGGAGGTTTGGTCCTAACCATGTACCTTACAGGTCCAACAGTGTGTGGATACACCCTAGTACTTAAAGAACCACCCCCCTATTTTTTTTAAATAACCCCACTGCCTTGTGGGACAGTCTCTGGAGATACAAAGGTGGACAGAAAATTAGGACTGGAGCCCCTCAAGTGGTTGTAAAAGGTACTACATCACCTTCTAGCACTCCTGAAGCTGGGCTGATTCCAAATGTACTGGGAAATACCAGCAATCCCAAGAAGGGGGTTCCTGGCATTGGGCGTCCCAGGACCCCCATAACAGGTTTTTGTGCTCTGGAAAGGGTGCAAACTCCATCATCTCACAACATAAGATAAAATAATCCTATAACAGTCCCACAATGGCGACATGAACAGATAGCTACACTTGTTGATACGCCCAGACTAAAAACCACGCTCGGACATAGCAAGTAAAACCACTGGTTTCATGGCTTCTTCCTCTTCATAAGACTGATCCTCCAGGTTTCATGGAAAGCCAACAAAACCTTCTGAGTGGTCCAAACAACAAGTAACCAACTAAGCAGGTGCAACATGCTGTCTTAAAAAGGTAAATACTGTCAAAAGCTTCTTATAAAATACACAGCTTCAGAGCGCCACGGCACTCCTGGTCGTCATGCTGAAAGTCGTGCTCGGGTTGCTGCGCTATACCTCAAACCCTCACCAAGGTCAGCATATTGCAGATAGATTCTTCCCCAAAATACCTTTGACAGGTGACGCAATGTCATGCAGGACAGAGGATCCAAGTAATATTTCTGACAGTCCTCCAGTTTCTTTCATAAATATCACTCCTGCCGTCTGTCCTTCACGACTGCCGGCCTTGGCAGGCTGATTGATAGAAATGCAGAGAATCCGTTCTTTTGGGCCACTGATCGAGCCTGGCAATCAAAGATCAGTGTTGTGGCAGAGGTAACCCTCCCATGAGACGGCACCGTCGCACCAGTGCAAGCAGAGGTGTCAGCCGCTGGCCTCCTAATCACCCTATGGTGTAAGTAATGGCTATGGAAGCAATCACAGGGGACATGCATCATCTCTACGGACCCTCCATCCATCAACCTGACCTGCTCCGGTTTGACTGAAGCGCATGCCAATGTGAAATATGATGCTTTGTCAAAAGCAGAGGGAGAACGGTAGCTCTAGAGCACCGCGCTGCGGAATGTAATAAACACACCCATAAAGAAGTACTGTATTTCATCTATGACGCATTGTGCGTTTGTGTAGTGTCCCTGGGTAAACATTTCCTGCTTGGCTCCAGTGCATAATTACAATACCTCACCGGTTTATACTGAGTACAATATACTAACAGTCATTTTCCACTTCATTCATCTTTCAATTTGCTTCCCCACATGATATCAACAGCGTAATGGTGAAAGGAGGAAGAAATGCCGCGCTTGCATGCCGTCAAATTGAGTTTCGCCCAAACAAAAGCCACAAACAGACTAACAAATAACTGGTTCCCTGTGACTCTGTGCAAATCTGGGTTGCTTTGGTGGAGCAGATGTCATTTCAGACTGTGGGAAGCCTTTTTGGTTTCATCAATCCTGATACTTCACAGATCATCGCGCCTTAGCTAGATTCGCAACCGTCACCTTCTGCAGGTGAGAGTTTGGATTTCGACAGACAATTCGGGAAAATTTTAAATATCTATGTTCCTTTCATGAAGATACCTTTCAATTGTTGCTTCCCACTTCATGCATCTGCAAAATATTAATGTTTTTCTTTCAAGAGAAAATGTGGAACAACAAACATACATGCGAGTGTATGTAGAGGATCTGCAGTGACTGAAGCCTTTAAATATGAAATTCAAAAACTGAGACATAGTACGTTAGTCACTTGTCTTTTATTATGCTTCAACGCGAGAGGGTGCAAATCAACAAAGGTTTCAAATGTCCATCAGTTTTCTACTAAGACCCTTCTGCTGCTCCCTTGTTTTTCACTCAGGTCGCCACAGCAGATCCGAGGTGGATCTGCATGTTGATTTGGCACAAGTTTTACACCGGATTCCCTTCGTGATGCAACTACACATTCCATGGAGAAATGTGGCAGATGCGGGGTTTGAACCGGGAATCTTCTGCACCGAAACCAAGCACACTAACCACTTGGTCACCACCCCTAAAGGCGTTTATTCTTATTCTCCTGGGCTGAATGCAGTTATGGGCACACTGTGTGTCCAGTCTTCAGGAAGCAGACAAAGTGCGTGTAGCTTCAACCACAACTGCTCTTGTTTTGGTCATTCATCCTACACCCACTAACCATCCAGTAGGGGGCAGACATGTCTATGGAGTGTTACATAGGCAAAACAAGATGTCATTTTTTGGTTGATCTGGTCCATTAAAGTTCACCAGACATAATAGATCTTGTCCTCATTATAGGTTATTTTGCTGTTATCAGCTCAGAGGATCATCAAATTATGATGAACATGACTTCCTTGCTTATGCGACTCTTCCCTTGGATATTTTTTAACAATTTTCTCCAAACAGCCTGGTCCTGCACCTCCTTTTCCTTCAAATGTCCCTTGATTCCATCCATTCAGCTCCACTCCAACCTTCTCCTCTTTCTTCTCTCTTGTACTTTCAAACCACCTCATCCTACTTTCCTGTGGTTTTGTGAATACTTTGCTCACGTTTATTGTACCTCAGATTCTCTTTCTGTCCAGCTTTGAAACTACACATTTGAATTTTTCTACTCCTGCAGCCACTTTTTTTTGCTCCTGCACTCTCTTCACTGCCCGTAAACCGGATCCAGAACTCTCACCTCGACACTCCTGAGATCCTCCTACAGTTCTTCCATTCAGCCCCTGTAGTTTGTCCAAATTTCAAGTTCAAAGTGAAGCTTCAGTGCTGATGCAACTTCAAGCTACAAAGTTGGGGGAACATTTTCATCAACTTTAGGAAACAAGAACTAACATTTGTAAGAATGGGTGGTTCTCACAAATGGGCTATTTGGCCCAAAGAAAATTCCTCCAACTGTGCATCACAGCTTGATGCAGCAAATAGTGAATTCATGCATTCATTCATTTTTTACCCCTGTTTATTCCAGTTTAAGGTCTCGGGTTGGACCCTGTCCCAGCACACCCTGGAAAGGACACCAGTCTGTCTGTCTCAGTGCCAAATAGTGAATCCTTAAGTGGTTAATTACAAATTACCGGAAATATTTCTACAAGAAGTTCCGCCTTTGCCAGAACAGGGTCAAACTAAAGAAAACCACGACAAACCACTGAGAACAAGCTCTAAATGTGGAAACCTGCTGAATGCAAAATGGTAAATGTCAAACTAGATCTGAGTGCAAAACAGATTCAGCAGTAATTTGTGTTTTTGTGCATTTTACAAATGCAGTACGAGTCATTTTGAAACAAATCAGTGCTGCATGTCTGTAAATTAATTCTATAGATTTTCCTGGAGGCTCTTTGTGGTTTTCTCTTAGCGAGGGTTATTACTTAATTAGATTGGAGGACGGATCCGTCAGACGTCTCTCCTGTCACTGACTGAGACTTTACCTCAGTCCTTCGTGGAACCTGTCAAATACCAATTGCTCAGCAGAGGCATGAATTACCTGACAGTCAAATCTGAACTAATACGTGAGCACAAAGCCCTTATGTGTTGCTGTAGAGTTCAGCGAGTCGCTGTTTTATGAGATTAAATCAAAATTAAAATATTTTTCTGGGAAAAGTTTAGGTTTTACTACTCAGTGGAGAATAAAACATAGCATCAAGGAAGAATTCCCACATCACTTCATGCATTTTCTTAATTATGATGCTCTTAATGTAAGTTTTATTTTTTAGGACTTAATAAGCTGAATTCAGATACTTTATATGAGGCAAGTGTATAAAACTACCATAAAAAAACACACACACATCTGTGATTGAGATTCCCCCAGAAAATTGAATTAAAATGTCAAAACAAAATGATTACACGTCTGTGGAAGTAATGTAGAACAGACTTTAAGCTGCTGCTTAACTGCCAAAAAACATAACCAGTCATCTGTTACCTTATGTGGAAAAAATCAAGTAAAACAGTCAACCAAAAAATATAATAATTATAATTCAATAAATATTGTAAAAAATACAACCATTTGTGGTATTATAACTTATTTACAATATGCAGTACATACACACACACACACACACATATGCCAATCTGCAACAGACTGGCATCCTGTCCAGGGTGTACCTGGCCTCATGCCTATGACCCCCCCATGACCTTTAATTGGAGTAAGCAGGTATAGAAAATGGATATATATATATATGAGTGCAGGTATCACTCATCATGCATCAACATAGGAATAATTTACAAATACAAAACTAACTACAATAATTTAATTAAACCAAAATCTGAAAAAGGGAGAAACCAAAAAATTCACTAAAATGCAAAAAAGCTAAATATATTGACAAATACTAAGAACAGAAAAATATTTTGGAACATCCTCAGAAACATTAATTAATGGTCATAATACTAATATATATATAGCACTTTCAAGTAGAAATAAAGTTCTGTACAACGGATCAAACAGAACAATAAAACATTACACATAAGAACAAATAAAACAGAACACAAAGTGCAAGTAAAACATACAACCAGCAAGTATAAGAACAAGATAAAAGCTACTGATAACAGTAGAAATACTCGGTGGGTTTTACAGTTTAAAATATTCAGCCAGCAAGTCAGAGCACAGACAGCAAAGATTCTGTACCCAGCAGAGTTCTTTTTTAACCCAGCAGCCCTGCATCCTGATACTGAAGGACGACAACACAATGAATGGGTGCAATCAAGCTAAGAACTGATAACACTAATTTATACTGGATAAATGGCTGGAGCTAGATATTTGGCAATAATACCGATTTCGTGTGATTGAACCACTGGGTAAAACTGGGTAGCAGCCTAACATGACCTAATGAACACAAACAGAATACCTTATTTGCTCACAAATGAGCTCAACCGTCTTTTTGTGGGGCAAGTTATATAAATGGTCATTCTAGCTTAGTTTGGCAAGCTGCTGCAGTGACTGTGCTCGTGAGCGGTCATGACTTACAGTTGTCCTTAAAGGTTGTGTACCCTTGAGCATCTTTTTCTGACCCTGTGTGTTATAAAGTTAGTCATATTTTCGGACTTTTCTGCCAAACGTATTTGATCCATGATCGAAATGTAATTAGTGTGCGCACTGCAAAAACTATTAAAATATGATGGAAGAGGAAAGAGTGAAAACGTAAAAGTGACAAATCCCAGCCCTTTGCAGTCTCAGTCATTTAGCAGGTGCACGTCAGGCTGTGGAGAGGGTTCGCCGCCCTGCAGAGGGCTCTGAGCTAAAGCGGTTTGATTCTCCACACCCAGTGATATGTGTGAAACATAACACCATATTACAGTTCACGCAGCAAGCCACATTTAGTTAATTTTCGCCGGCCTTGAATTACACCCTGTCTCGTTTAGGCACCGGGTCTGATCACAGATTGAAAAAGTAAATTCTCGGGCTTTTAAGCAAAGAAATACGGTACCACTTTGCTCAAATCGGTGAGTGTCAGTACTTTTCATTTTTCATTTATTTCATTCATTTAAAAGAAAATAAAAAACAGAAAAGCAGAATCAACAAAACACCACAAACCACTGAATGAAAAGGAGCAGTTTAGAAGAACAAGTCTTATATACTCTGCCCCCTTTTTTACAATACAATCTCACAAAGCATCATCAATCGACACACGAATAATTACATTTCTATGATTTTGTCACATGCCACCAACTTATTTCCTAATTTTAACCATTATTTATAAGATTACACCCCTAACAGATTACATTTTAAACTTCAAACATTCTAAACATTATTAACAGCTTACATTTTAGCTTTGTCACAGTCCACTGACCTATTTCATAGTTTCATACTTTTGAAATACATCAAGTTTAATACGTTTTTTAAATAATTTAAGTGACCTTGATTCTTTGATTTCTTTGCTGAGGTTGTTCCATAATTTTACACCATTGACTGCAATACTCCGTTCCTTTATCTTGGTTCTGTATCTTGGTTTCTTAAAGACTTCTATGCCCTTCAAATTATAACTACTTACTCTTTTTTCAAACATATTTTGAATGTTTATTGGTAAGGTATTGTTATTCACTTTGTACATTGTTTGTAATAATTTCAAATCAACTAAATCATAAAATTTAAGTACCCTATACTTAACGAACAATGGATTAGATGGATCTCTAAATCGACTGTTGCTAATCACTTTTAAAGCTCTTTTCTGCAAAATAAATAAAGGTTGTGTATAAGTTATACATGTTGATCCCCAGATTTCTACACAATAAGTCAAATATGGAACAATCAATGAATTGTACAATGTTAATAATCCATAATTATTTAATGAATATTTAACTTTATGCAAAACAGCAATGGCTTTCGCTATCTTTCCTTTTATGTAGTTTATATGTGACTTCCATGCAAAATCCTCATCAATCATAACTCCTAGAAATTTCATTTCTTTTACCCTTTGAATGTCCATTCCATCGATTTTTATTGACACCTCATTTTTTTTTTTACTCTGTCATTAAACAATATGAAGTTTGTTTTATTAAGATTAAGTGACAATCTGTTTGTATCAAACCAATATTTAACTTTTTCAAACTCTGTATTTATCACCTGTACTACTTCCTGTATATCTGATCCAGAGTAAAATAATGTTTTATCGTCAGCAAATAAAATGCTACCAAGTACCTTTGACACATTCACAAAATCATTAATATACAAAATGAACAGTTTAGGTCCAAGTACCGATCCTTGTGGTACTCCACACATAATATTACACAATTCTGATTTAGCATCATTTATCTGAACAAACTGTTTTCTATTTTCTAAGTAGCTTTTTACCCATTGATGTGCAATCCCTCTTATTCCATATTGTTGTAACTTATGAAGCAATCTTGAATGATCGATAACATCAAAAGCTTTTTTCAAATCAATAAAAACACCTTATTATCTATTGCTGTTGATATTTTCTATGTTAATTCCATAATTGCCATAGCTGTCGAATGTTTTGTTCTAAATCCATACTGAGCATTCTTTAAAATATGATGTTTCTCAATGAATTTATCCAACTTTGTCACAAAAACCTTTTCCATAATTTTAGAAAACTGTGGAAGCAATGACACTGGCCTGTAATTTGAAACGTTATGTTTGTCTCCATTTTTATATAATGGGACTACCTTGGCAATTTTCATTTCTTGTGGAACTTCATTTCGTACCTCTGTCACTGGACTGCATATGAGGGATTTTTAATGGAAATACATTGCAGTCAGACAGGACGTTTTGTTGAATGTGAGTGAGAATCTGTTGCACAAACTCCGGTATATCCAGTGTTTATTACATGGAAAGTCATACCAAAACACTGGGACTTTTGCTTTTGTCCGGTGAGTGCGAATATCCAGTTTATACGATGGCGGTTTAAGTGAGTTTTACTGTACATTGCTGTGTACTGTGGAGTAGCAGTCCAACTCCTTATAACACTGAGCTACTTACTCTTAAACCCAACCAAAGGACTTTATTTATCTGACACATCCAATCAGGATTAAACGTTGAATTGTCACCATGTGGTGTCTTAAAACATACACCGGTCCCCCACCTAGTTCCCTCCGGTCTCATCTGGCAAACCACAAAATTAATCACAATTGCTGTGATCGGTGCAGCTGACATGACTTGTGGCTCTTTCCTGGAATGTTAATAAAGGCATTGTGAATGGTGCACATATTCTCAGCAGGAAGTCTGCAGCCTGTGGCTGCTTGCGAAATCTCAATGACTTCATTAAGTCATTACCATGCGTCCCGGCACACACTGCCAACAGCAATTAAACCGCGACAGAAAAGAACCGTGTCCTTGGGCCGCGGCTCTGCTCACAAGAACGATACACTGTACTAGATTCAGCGTGACTGACATATCAATAGGTGTGGAGGTGATTAAATGGCCTCGGTCAATATTCAAATTTGTCTTAGTCACACCCTGCGCTCCCAGCGAATTGTGCACATCTTGTCAAGTGCTGTAGCCTTTGTGCTTCAGGGCAGAGCTGAAGCTGGCTCTCCTGTCCATCACCAGCCTCTGACGTTTTGATGATCATCATCATTATTATTGGTCCAGTCAGCTCCTGAACTAAGAATGATTTTAAATATACAACAGTTGGATTAAGATCCGGACTATTTGCAGGCCATGACATTGACCCTATGTGTCTTTTTGCAAGGAATGTTTTCACAGTTTTTGCTCTATGGCAAGATGCATTATCATCTTGAAAAATGATTTCATCATCCCCAAACATCCTTTCAATTGATGGGATAAGAAAAGTGTCCAAAATATCAACGTAAACTTGTGCATTTATTGATGATGTAATGACAGCCATCTCCCAGTGCCTTTACCTGACATGCAGCCCCATATCATCAATGACTGTGGAAATTTACATGTTCTCTTCAGGCAGTCAGTCATCTTTATAAATCTCACTGGAACAGCACCAAACAAAAGTTCCAGCATCATCACCTTGCCCAATGCAGATTCGAGATTCATCACTGAATATGACTTTCATCCAGTCATCCACAGGCCACGATTGCTTTTCCTTAGCCCACTGTAACATTGTTTTTTCTGTTTAGGTGTTAATGATGGCTTTTGTTTAGCTTTTCTGTATGTAAATCCCATTTTCTTTAGGCGGTTTCTTACAGTTCGGTCACAGACGTTGACTCCAGTTTCCTCCCATTCGTTCCTCATTTGTTTTGTTGTGCATTTTCGATTTCTGAGACATATTGCTTTAAGTTTTCTGTCTTGATGCTTTGATGTCTTCCTTGGTCTACCAGTATGTTTGCCTTTAATAACCTTCCCATGTTGTTTGTATTTGGTCCAGAGTTTAGACACAGCTGACTGTGAACAACCAACATCTTTTGCAACATTGCGTGATGATTTACCCTCTTTTAAGAGTTTGATAATCCTCTCCTTTGTTTCAATTGACATCTCTCGTGTTGGAGCCATGATTCATGTCAGTCCACTTGGTGCAACAGCTCTCCAAGGTGTGATCACTCCATTTTAGATGCAGACTAACGAGCAGATCTGATTTGATGCAGGTTTTGGGGATGAAAATTTACAGGGTGATTCCATAATTTATTCCTCAGAATTGAGTGAGTCCATATTTTTTTCCCTCTGCTTGGTCTAAAAAAGTAACCGTTACTGACTGCCATAATGTTTTTTCTTGATTTCTTATAGTGTTTCTTAAAGCCAGAAAGTTGCCATTTGAAATGACTTTAGTTTTGTGTCATGTCTGTGATCTGCTTTTTTTCTACAAAATTAAACAACTGAATGAACATCCTCTGAGGCCGGTGATTCCATAATTTTTGCCAGGGGTTGTATATGTATGTTAGTGAGGGCTTCGTTGCGGGACGGAGAAGGCTGTTTGGTATTCAGAGGAGTCGTTTGTATTTTATTGAACCAGGAGGCCAGAGGAGACGGAGAAACCTTAACTTTCAATGAATATGTCAAAGCTTTAATTCAGTTGCTGTCTTTGTAGGAACACATTCCTATTCATGAAGGCAAGACACCACATACTTATGTTTCTTTTGTAAAATTCCAGCATAGTGGTAATTAAATTGCAACTCTGGGCTCCTGTCCCCTATATAGACTTAAAGAAGCCTTTATCTTAGCAAAATGACTGACAGTTGATTATGAAAACTCTGGGTCCCCCCCCCCCCCAACACACACACACTTGCGTGCAGGCAGTCCACCCACACCTTCCGCTGTCGTGCACTCTATTGTTCCGGCTCCGTTGTTAATGAGCTGAGAATTAACTGGCTGTAATGACTGGAAGCTGAGCTCCTGCTGCCTCTGATTGTGCTGGAGGGCTAAATGTATGGATGACGTGCATGCTCTCAGCAGGTGTATGTGCCTGCCACCTGCTCATCACCAAAATACCGAATAGCGACTACACAGAAAAACACAAGAAGATTGCTTTTGGATTCTGAATGTTATTTACCTGGATAGTAAAGAATAAAATTCAAATTTCTTCACCAGGTGTTTTTCCTTTCATGACGTGCTCTGAATCTTCAGACATACAAAGTTATTAAACTAGAAGGACACCTCCACAACTGACAAATGAGGAGGTGTGGGGGGTGGGGGGAGTACACCTTTGTGACATCAGCAATGTTCTTGAAAAATGAAAAATACAAAACTTGTCCTGCATCAGAGGAACATTTTATAGTCAAATCATCACCAAAATTTCAACGGCTGTTCTCTGAAATAAAGACCATCTGAAAACCATCAGCTCATCTGTCACTGTTCGACAAATCTGGGAGCAGTTTGCATTAGATAATGCAATAATAAGCATTAGTTAACAGTTAAATAAGCATTAACTAATGTAATTAGTGAGGATGAATAGTGTTTCATATCTTTATAAATTATTAAACAACTAGCACTTTTCCCGTGGGGATCCATGGGCGGTAGATTGGGTAGTGTTTAGAAAATAGGTAGATGACATTTTTCAAGGGTGGTAATAACTTAAGCAATGAGTTGGAATGGCGTGGGAGCCCAGAATGTAATTATCAACGTCCATTGTTCACTGTTGTTACCTAATAGTACGGTGGCCCTGAAGTGCAAAACACAACAGCAAATCGCACAGCACAACAGCAAATCGCACAGCACAACAGCAAATCGCACAGCACAACAGCAAATCGCACAGCACAACAGCAAATCGCACAGCACAACAGCAAATCGCACAGCACAACAGCAAATCGCACAGCACAACAGCAAATCACACAGCAAAACAGCAAATCACACAGCAAAACAGCAAATCACACAGCACAACAGCAAATCGCACAACACAACAGCAAATCGCACAACACAACAGCAAATCGCACAACACAACAGCAAATCGCACAGCACAACAGCAAATCGCACAGCACAACAGCAAATCGCACAACACAACAGCAAAAGAAAAACGACAACAACATTAACCAAAAGGAAAAGGTAGGTACCTTCTTCGCTGATTGGACAATTTATCTAATAGATTACAATTTGTTCATGTAAATGGGGAATCTTCTTCACAGACTAAGGTTAATTATGGAGTTCCACAAGGTTCTGTGCTAGGACCAATTTTATTCACTTTATACATGCTTCCCTTAGGCAGTATTATTAGACGGCATTGTTTAAATTTTCATTGTTACACAGATGATACCCAGCTTTATCTATCCATGAAGCCAGACGACACACACCAATTAGCTAAACTGCAGGATTGTCTTACAGACATAAAGACATGGATGACCTCTAATTTCCTGCTTTTAAACTCAGATAAAACTGAAGTTATTGTACTTTGCCCCACAAATCTTAGAAACATGGTGTCTAACCAGATCGTTACTCTGGATGGCATTACCCTGACCTCTAGTAATACTGTGAGAAATCTTGGAGTCATTTTTGATCAGGATATGTCATTCAAAGCGCATATTAAACAAATATGTAGGACTGCTTTTTGCATTTACGCAATATCTCTAAAATTAGAAAGGTCTTGTCTCAGAGTGATGCTGAAAAACTAATTCATGCATTTATTTCCTCTAGGCTGGACTATTGTAATTCATTATTATCAGGTTGTCCTAAAAGTTCCCTGAAAAGCCTTCGGTTAATTCAAAATGCTGCAGCTAGAGTACTAACGGGGACTAGAAGGAGAGAGCATATCTCACCCATATTGGCCTCTCTTCATTGGCTTCCTGTTAATTCTAGAATAGAATTTAAAATTCTTCTTCTTACTTATAAGGTTTTGAATAATCAGGTCCCATCTTATCTTAGGGACCTCATAGTACCATATCACCCCAATAGAGCGCTTCGCTCTCAGACTGCAGGCTTACTTGTAGTTCCTAGGGTTTGTAAGAGTAGAATGGGAGGCAGAGCCTTCAGCTTTCAGGCTCCTCTCCTGTGGAACCAGCTCCCAATTCAGATCAGGGAGACAGGAGTGTTTCTTTCTCTTTTTGCTCTGTATGCACCACTCTGCATTTAATCATTAGTGATTGATCTCTGCTCCCCTCCACAGCATGTCTTTTTCCTGGTTCTTTTATTTTATTTTATTAGCAAAGAAAGTGATGAAGTCATTACTAGTTAAAGTTAAAGGAATACTCGGCTCAATAGAGCTCTGACTCTTTGTCAGCCTGGCTACAGTGCTGAAAAGAAACCTGGGGTTCTTATTTTCTTCAATTAGTGATGAGTAGTAAGATGTCCTAGTTTTACGGAGGGCTTTTTTATAGAGCAACAGACTCTTTTTCCAGGCTAAGTGAAGATCTTCTAAATTAGTGAGACGCCATTTCCTCTCCAACTTACGGGTTATCTGCTTTAAGCTGCGAGTTTGTGAGTTATACCACGGAGTCAGGCACTTCTGATTTAAAGCTCTCTTTTTCAGAGGAGCTACAGCATCCAAAGTTGTCTTCAATGAGGATGTAAAACTATTGACGAGATACTCTATCTCACTTACAGAGTTTAGGTAGCTACTCTGCACTGTGTTGGTATATGGCATTAGAGAACATAAAGAAGGAATCATATCCTTAAACCTAGTTACAGCGCTTTCTGAAAGACTTCTAGTGTAATGAAACTAATTCCCCACTGCTGGGTAGTCCATCAGAGTAAATGTAAATGTTATTAAGAAATGATCAGACAGAAGGGAGTTTTCAGGGAATACTGTTAAGTCTTCAATTTCCATACCATAAGTCAGAACAAGATCTAAGATATGATTAAACTGGTGGGTGGACTCATTTACATTTTGAGCAAAGCCATTTGAGTCTAATAATAGATTAAATGCAGTGTTGAGGCTGTCATTCTCAGCATCTGTGTGGATGTTAAAATCGCCCACTATAATTATCTTATCTGAGCTAAGCACTAAGTCAGACAAAGGGTCTGAAAATTCACAGAGAAACTCACAGTAACGACCAGGTGGACGATAGATAATAACAAATAAAACAGGTTTTTGGGACTTCCAATTTGGATGGACAAGACTAAGAGTCAAGCTTTCAAATGAATTAAAGCTCTGTCTGGGTTTTTGATTAATTAATAAGCTGGAATGGAAGATTGCTGCTAATCCTCCGCCTCGGCCCGTGCTACGAGCATTCTGGCAGTTAGTGTGACTCGGGGGTGTTGACTCATTTAAACTAACATATTCATCCTGCTGTAACCAGGTTTCTGTAAGGCAGAATAAATCAATATGTTGATCAATTATTATATCATTTACTAACAGGGACTTAGAAGAGAGAGACCTAATGTTTAATAGACCACATTTAACTGTTTTAGTCTGTGGTGCAGTTGAAGGTGCTATATTATTTTTTCTTTTTGAATTTTTATGCTTAAATAGATTTTTGCTGGTTATTGGTGGTCTGGGAGCAGGCACCGTCTCTACGGGGATGGGGTAATGAAGGGATGGCAGGGGGAGAGAAGCTGCAGAGAGGTGTGTAAGACTACAACTCTGCTTCCTGGTCCCAACCCTGGATAGTCACGGTTTGGAGGATTTAAGAAAATTGGCCAGATTTCTAGAAATGAGAGCTGCTCCATCCAAAGTGGGATGGATGCCGTCTCTCCTAACAAGACCAGGTTTTCCCCAGAAGCTTTGCCAATTATCTATGAAGCCCACCTCATTTTTTGGACACCACTCAGACAGCCAGCAATTCAAGGAGAACATGCAGCTAAACATGTCACTCCCGGTCTGATTGGGGAGGGGCCCAGAGAAAACTACAGAGTCCGACATTGTTTTTGCAAAGTTACACACCGATTCAATGTTAATTTTAGTGACCTCCGATTGGCGTAACCGGGTGCCATTACTGCCGACGTGAATTACAATCTTACCAAATTTACGCTTAGCCTTAGCCAGCAGTTTCAAATTTCCTTCAATGTCGCCTGCTCTGGCCCCCGGAAGACAATTGACTATGGTTGCTGGTGTCGCTAACTTCACATTTCTCAAAACAGAGTCGCCAATAACCAGAGTTTGATCCTCAGTGGGTGTGTCGCCGAGTGGGGAAAAACGGTTAGAAATGTGAACGGGTTGGCGCTGTACATGGGGATTCTGTTTAGGGCTACGCTTCCTCCTCACAGTCACCCAGTCGGCCTGCTTTCCCGGCTGCTCGGGATCTCCTGGAAGGGAACTAATGGCGGCTAAGCTACCTTGGTCCGCACCGACTACAGGGGCCTGGCTAGCTGTAGAATTTTCCACGGTGCGGAGCCGAGTCTCCAATTCGCCCAGCCTGGCCTCCAAAGCTACGAATAAGCTACACTTATTACAAGTACCATTACTGCTAAAGGAGGCCGAGGAATAACTAAACATTTCACACCCAGAGCAGAAAAGTGCAGGAGAGACAGGAGAAGCCGCCATGCTAAATCAGCTAAGAGCTAGTAAGAGCTAGTAGCTAAGCTAGCGGATTCCTAAAAACACACAAAGTGAATAATGTGTAAATAATTTAGAGGTGATTCAGCAGAGGGAGTGCTTTAGTTAAGGCATGTGAAGATTACACTGTGAAACAAATCGTTATCTAGTTAACTAGATCAATCTAACTACGCAGATTAAACAGCTAACAGATACAGCAAAACACTGCTGTGCTCCGGAACAGGAAGTGATACAATACCGCAGTGAGAGCCAACCACCAGTAGAGGTGGTTGGCTCTCTGGGCGTCACACAGATTAAGGATCATTACAACCGGATTAAAGACGGCCCACAGCGGCACAGGGCGCGCCGCCCTCCGAGCGGCCATCGACAGGCTGAAACAACCAGATCATTTCCAAAGTGAAGGCTGTGTTGATCCGGGACGTTGTCTGACTACCAGAGAAATTGCAGAAGAGTTGGACATCAGCACTTTTGTGGCACATTCCACTGTTACAGGAGATTTTTTAATGAAAGACGTGCGGAGGAATTTGAGCGTCGGCACGGAGCCGCAATGGCACACAACAAAAAGCACATCCTTGTTGGAAGTCTCACAGGACAAGTTGTGACATGCCCAGCTGTTACACAATTTCTCGGATACTCACTCGACTGAAAAGCCACCGAAAGCCGTCTGAATCTTCCGAATGGTTTCCAACACGGATGTGCTTTTTGTTGTGCGCCATAGTTTTCTAACAGACCTCGTATATATATATATATATATATATATATATATATATATATATATCAGTCAGGTATCTGCAACCGAGCCGTGATCTCAGTCCGCTCGGGGATTAAACTCCACCCTTACAAATCCATTACACTCTGAATTAGTTCCATTAGTGCTTTCAGATCAGCTTGAAAGACACTGTGTGTAATTTGATCTCATTTCTTTTCTGGGTCTAATTATATTCCATTCAAGGTTGCCCCCCGCTGTGACCGAGTGACTGAGAAAACAGCGGCTGTCGCCCACAGCTGGTCAAAGCAGGTTAGAAGTACAACAGTTTAAAAAATAGAAGCATTAAACACAGTATAATAGCTGGATTTTGGGGGCTTTACTCCTCCTTTTTTCTCCCCTTTCTGTCCTGCAGCATAATTCTCTATAATGAGCTTGTGGACAGGAGATGAGATATGATTGGATGAATTAAAACAGCATTTTCTCCTTTGATCAGCCAGCAGCGTGTGAAGCACTGAAATAAGACTCTCCCCTCCTTTATCCAATCTTGGCTCTCACACTCTCTCTCTTAATCTTTCCCCCGCTTGCTGGCCCCACTCGATCTCAGCTCGGGGTTTTGCTGTTTGAGATGGAGAGTTAATGAACGAAGCCCCCCCCCCCCCGTAAGACCTCGACTAGTAGACTTAACTTACTTTGTGCTCTGCTTTTGTTAATCACGTCACGATTGGCGTTCGTGTTTTCCAGTCTCACCCCCTGAGCGAGCGAGCGAGCCGTAAAGATTTAATAGCTTTATTTTTCAAACCCCAATTGATGCCGAGTGTAGAAGCAGCATTAGCTATTATACAAATGATCTGTGAATTGTGGGTTGTTTTTTTTTTTTTTTTTGCACCTAAAATTGTCTGACCAACTTCAATCTCTCCAAAGATATGAAACTGTGAAGCTCTTGGCAGTCATGCTCGTGCTCGCACGTGGCCTCTGTGTCTTTACAAACTGCAAGTGGGACGCAACATTGTCAAAAAGCCATTTAAGATGCTCTGATCTAATCTGGAGGCTGCTGTGGGCCGGTGCTGGCAGCGTGCGCTTATATAAGCAGCTCTATCAGGGACTGATGGCAATCCAACACCCTCAGCAGGGGAACGGCGGCTGTGACACAAATCACACGTTCAGCCTGCTACATAATATTGCACCCAGTGTTTTGCCACAGGTACAGATAGATTCGCACCTTCGTGCCAATTGATTTGCTAATATGCTAATGTGTGTGATTAATGAAGCGTCTTCGCTCAGTGAGGTGTTGATTGAATGTAATCAACAATCAGAGTGGCAGATGAATAAGAAATACCTGTTAAAAAAAACTTAGCTTGAGGCACTTTACTGTAACCGTAGACGACAAGACAAGCAAAAACAAAACAAAAAAAAAACAGACTGCATATATATATATACTCAACAAAAATATAAACGCAACACTTTTGGTTTTGCTCCCATTTTGTATGAGATGAACTCAAAGATCTAAAACTTTTTCCACATACACAATATCACCATTTCCCTCAAATATTGTTCACAAACCAGTCTAAATCTGTGATAGTGAGCACTTCTCCTTTGCTGAGATAATTCATCCCACCTCACAGGTGTGCCATATCAGGATGCTGATTAGACACCATGATTAGTGCACAGGTGTGCCTTAGACTGCCCACAATAAAAGGCCACTCTGAAAGGTGCAGTTTTGTTTTATTGGGGGGGGATACCAGTCAGTGTGACCACCATTTGCCTCATGCAGTGCCGTCTGAATCTTCCGAATGGTTTCCACTTGGCTGTCTCTCACAGTTTCTGGAAAAATTTGATGCAGCAAAGCTCCAAATCGTTCCGCTCGCAATGAAAATCCAACGAGAGGGGAGGACCAGTGCTCACACAAAGCCTGCTCACAGGCGAATGATGCAACCGATGGGCGTGAAAAAAATCATGCATGCGCATGAAGGTTCAAGGTTGGCTCATGCAAGCACACATGATTCAAAAACATATGGTTTTTGAAAAAAATAAAAAGGTCTGATACTTTTTGGACAGACCTCGTATATATATATATATATATATATATATATATATATATATATATATATATATATATATATATATATATATATATATATATATATATATGTATATATGTATATATGTGTATATATATATGTATATATGTGTATATATATATATATATATATATGTGTATATATATATATATATATGTGTATATATATGTGTATATTTTTCATCCAATATATACGGCATCCAATAACAAAGTGGCACAATTATAAGAACATAGTCTCTCCTTTGTCCCTCAGGCCATCAGACTGTACAAGTCCTCACTCGGAGGGCAGAGTAACAGGAAGACAGGGACGGGAAGGAGAGGAACAGTAGTGGCCAATAAACCAGTATTGATCAGTATTTATATTTGTAAACTGTTTTTTTTTTTTACTTTCACTTTTGATGCTCTGTGTGCTTCTTACTCTGTGTGCTTCTATACAATGCTGCTGGAACCTCAGTTTCCCTGAGGGAGTCTTCCCAAGCCATCAATAAAGTTCTGTCTAACCAAAAATAAACCATCATGTGGTGTCACAGCTGTGCAGGAGGTAGGTGACAAATTCCAAACCCTGAGGTTGGGGTTCTGGATGAGCATGAATCATGATGTTAGGTACTTTAAAGAACAATGAGAGCCGTACTAATAATTTGTGGTTGGCGTATAATACTGCATCAGTTCAAATGGCCAAAAAGTGAGAATTAAAAAGAAAAACACCCCATAAACTTGTTATCAATCAATCAATCAATTTTTTTTATATAGCGCCAAATCACAACAAACAGTTGCCCCAAGGCGCTTTATATTGTAAGGCAAAAGCCATACAATAATTATGTAAAACCCCAACGGTCAAAACGACCCCCTGTGAGCAAGCACTTGGCTACAGTGGGAAGGAAAAACTCCCTTTTAACAGGAAGAAACCTCCAGCAGAACCAGGCTCAGGGAGGGGCAGTCTTCTGCTGGGACTGGTTGGGGCTGAGGGAGAGAACCAGGAAAAAGACATGCTGTGGAGGGGAGCAGAGATCGATCACTAATGATTAAATGCAGAGTGGTGCATACAGAGCAAAAAGAGAAAGAAACAATGCATCATGGGAACCCCCCAGCAGTCTACGTCTATAGCAGCATAACTAAGGGATGGTTCAGGGTCACCTGATCCAGCCCTAACTATAAGCTTTAGCAAAAAGGAAAGTTTTAAGCCTAATCTTAAAAGTAGAGAGGGTGTCTGTCTCCCTGATCTGAATTGGGAGCTGGTTCCACAGGAGAGGAGCCTGAAAGCTGAAGGCTCTGCCTCCCATTCTACTCTTACAAACCCTAGGAACTACAAGTAAGCCTGCAGTCTGAGAGCGAAGCGTTCTATTGGGGTGATATGGTACTACGAGGTCCCTAAGATAAGATGGGACCTGATTATTCAAAACCTTATAAGTAAGAAGAAGAATTTTAAATTCTATTCTAGAATTAACAGGAAGCCAATGAAGAGAGGCCAATATGGGTGAGATATGCTCTCTCCTTCTAGTCCCCGTCAGTACTCTAGCTGCAGCATTTTGAATTAACTGAAGGCTTTTTAGGGAACTTTTAGGACAACCTGATAATAATGAATTACAATAGTCCAGCCTAGAGGAAATAAATGCATGAATTAGTTTTTCAGCATCACTCTGAGACAAGACCATTCTGATTTTAGAGATATTGCGTAAATGCAAAAAAGCAGTCCTACATATTTGTTTAATATGCGCTTTGAATGACATATCCTGATCAAAAATGACTCCAAGATTTCTCACAGTATTACTAGAGATCAGGGTAATGCCATCCAGAGTAAGGATCTGGTTAGACACCATGTTTCTAAGATTTGTGGGGCCAAGTACAATAACTTCAGTTTTATCTGAGTTTAAAAGCAGGAAATTAGAGGTCATCCATGTCTTTATGTCTGTAAGACAATCCTGCAGTTTAGCTAATTGGTGTGTGCCCTCTGGCTTCATGGATAGATAAAGCTGGGTATCATCTGCGTAACAATGAAAATTTAAGTAATACCGTCTAATAATACTGCCTAAGGGAAGCATGTATAAAGTGAATAAAATTGGTCCTAGCACTGAACCTTGTGGAACTCCATAATTAACTTTAGTCTGTGAAGAAGATTCCCCATTTACATGAACAAATTGTAATCTATTAGACAAATATGATTCAAACCACTGCAGCGCAGTGCCTTTAATACCTATGGCATGCTCTAATCTCTGTAATAAAATTTTATGGTCAACAGTATCAAAAGCAGCACTGAGGTCTAACAGAACAAGCACAGAGATGAGTCCACTGTCCGAGGCCATAAGAAGATCATTTGTAACCTTCACTAATGCTGTTTCTGTACTATGATGAATTCTAAAACCTGACTGAAAGTCTTCAAATAGACCATTCCTCTGCAGATGATCAGTTAGCTGTTTTACAACTACCCTTTCAAGAATTTTTGAGAGAAAAGGAAGGTTGGAGATTGGCCTATAATTAGCTAAGATAACTGGGTCAAGTGATGGCTTTTTAAATAATGGTTTAATTACTGCCACCTTAAAAGCCTGTGGTACATAGCCAACTAACAAAGATAGATTGATCATATTTAAGATCGAAGCATTAAATAATGGTAGGGCTTCCTTGAGCAGCCTGGTAGGAATGGGGTCTAATAAACATGTTGATGGTTTGGATGAAGTAACTAATGAAAATAACTCAGACAGAACAATCGGAGAGAAAGAGTCTAACCAAATACCGGCATCACTGAAAGCAGCCAAAGATAACGATACGTCTTTGGGATGGTTATGAGTAATTTTTTCTCTAATAGTTAAAATTTTGTTAGCAAAGAAAGTCATGAAGTCATTACTAGTTAAAGTTAATGGAATACTCAGCTCAATAGAGCTCTGACTCTTTGTCAGCCTGGCTACAGTGCTGAAAAGAAACCTGGGGTTGTTCTTATTTTCTTCAATTAGTGATGAGTAGAAAGATGTCCTAGCTTTACGGAGGGCTTTTTTATAGAGCAACAGACTCTTTTTCCAGGCTAAGTGAAGATCTTCTAAATTAGTGAGACGCCATTTCCTCTCCAACTTACGGGTTATCTGCTTTAAGCTACGAGTTTGTGAGTTATACCACGGAGTCAGGCACTTCTGATTTAAAGCTCTCTTTTTCAGAGGAGCTACAGCATCCAAAGTTGTCTTCAATGAGGATGTAAAACTATTGACGAGATACTCTATCTCACTTACAGAGTTTAGGTAGCTACTCTGCACTGTGTTGGTATATGGCATTAGAGAACATAATGAAGGAATCATATCCTTAAACCTAGTTACAGCGCTTTCTGAAAGACTTCTAGTGTAATGAAACTTATTCCCCACTGCTGGGTAGTCCATCAGAGTAAATGTAAATGTTATTAAGAAATGATCAGACAGAAGGGAGTTTTCAGGGAATACTGTTAAGTCTTCTATTTCCATACCATAAGTCAGAACAAGATCTAAGATATGATTAAAGTGGTGGGTGGACTCATTTACGTTTTGAGCAAAGCCAATAGAGTCTAATAATAGATTAAATGCAGTGTTGAGGCTGTCATTCTCAGCATCTGTGTGGATGTTAAAATCGCCCACTATAATTATCTTATCTGAGCTAAGCACTAAGTCAGACAAAAGGTCTGAAAATTCACAGAGAAACTCACAGTAACGACCAGGTGGACGATAGATAATAACAAATAACAAATAAAACAAATTATGAATGAAGAGACCAAGATTACACTTGAACTCTTTTCCTTTTCCGAACCCATAACAGAGAAAGTAATTTGCTCTGTTGCTGGACACCTGAGGCATTAGTGTGGACCAATGGTGGGCGACGGCGCTGGTTTTCTTGCTATTGATCACCTCAGCAGCTGGTTTTATTGATAAGCTCCTCCCCTCAAATTAAAGTCCTGATCATCTGTCAAAGTGTCTGCTGAGGTGATCAGTATCAAGAAAACCAGCGCCGTCTTTTGTCCTTAAAGCCCATCGCTGGATTACAGCATTTCTGCAAAAACCAGACATACACAGCGTTCTTCCAAAACGGCCTGAAAGTCTTCCGAGGTTGTCCACCTTTACATGTAGCACAGATGCGTTACTGGCAGCCATTAGCTTTTAACTTAGCGCTTTTCCTCATGCACAATTTTCTTGTCTATTTTTACATGAAATTAGAAACAAGTCCTATGCGCATATCCAGACCCCCCGTCCCACATAGGACGCCAGTCCAACATGAAATTAGAAGGACACAAGGACACAGCTTCTACTGTGGACAGAAACCGTTCAGTTTGTGCACGACCACACAACCAAATGTGCAGCAACTTCTGGTTTTCCATCAACTGCTAATATATAAATAAGGTATAAATGAGCCGAGAACCTCGTCCTACACTCCAGCTGCTCTTTGTGGGAATCTCAGAGTGCCAAGGCCAAATAAGACATAACATCTGTCCAGAGGGTTCTCAGACTTCCAAAGAATCTACTTACAGTTGGACATGGCTGTTAGTCCTCGGAGGGGAGGCGTCCTGGAAGGATTTTAATTAAATCTCAGAACCTGCTAGAAAGTGTCAGGTTTTAGCCCTGGACCTGCCCCGAATCTGGTTTTGTCCCCCAGTCTCTGTCTGTTTCCCTCTCTTTGTCCTTCTGTCTGACCCTGAATGTTTATTTTCTGTTTCTTCCACTTTGGTCTTGGTTTTATGATCTGTTACACTTCAGCCACGTTAAGTTCTGTTATAGTTTAGTCTCTGCTTTTTATTTAGTCATACTGTGTTATCACATTAAGTTTTGAGGATTATCTGTTACACTTCAGCCACTTGAGTTCTGTTCTAGTTTAGTCTTCATCCTTTACTTTCTGGTTATTCAGTCACTGTCTTGAGCACATTTGTAAATCAGGGTTTTCTGTACACTCCTGCCACATGTTGAGTTCTCATCTAGTTTAGGTCCAGCCTTTAATTTTCTGTTCTGTTCCTGCCTTTGTTTATTCTGTTACCACATTTGTATTCTAGGTATCATTATTTCCTTATTGTTTAACATTTGTTCTGTCACTGTCATATTCCTCTTTTTCCTGCTTTTGTCTGATACGCCCACCTGTCACTCCACTCGTCTCACTCAGCCACGCCTTCTTTCCTGCACCTGCATATCATCATGCCCTGATTATCCTCTGATTTAAACCCCTTGTCTTCAACAGCTCACTGCTAGTTCGTTGTGCATTCTGCCTCGTTCCAAGCCACCTGTATCCTGTCATAGTCTGTGTTTTTGCCGTTCTCGACCTCTGCTTGTCCTTGACCATGTTTCTGCCTGAGCATGTTAACCTGCTTCTCTGTGCCTGAACCCTGCTTGTTTTTTGACTACGTTTTTGCCTTCTCTGATACACCTGTTTGCTCGTGCTGGAACTCCGCTTGTCACTGACCACGCCGCCGCCTCAACACTGTCTGTACTGCCGCCTGCCTGCTTGTGACCCTGTGTATCAACCTGAGCCTGTTTTTTTGGATAAAGCCTTTTCCTTAACCCACATCTGAGTCATGCATTTGTGTCCATCCGCCCGCTGTGCCTTGCCACCTCAGTCCCTGACAGTAAGCTGTAAGTAAGACAGTAAGCATGGCGGCTTCTCCTGTCTCTCCCGTACTTTTCTGCTCTGGGTGTGAAATGTTTAGTTATTCCTCGGCCTCTTTTAGCAGTAACGGTACATGTAATAAGTGCAGCTTATTCGTAGCTTTGGAGGCCAGGCTGGGCGAATTGGAGGCTCGGCTCCGCACCGTGGAAAATTCTACAGCTAGCCAGGCCCCTGTAGTCGGTGCGGACCAAGGTAGCTTAGCCGCCGTTAGTTCCCCCCTGGCAGACCCCGTGCAGTCGGGAAGGCAGGCTGACTGGGTGACTGTGAGGAGGAAGCGTAGCCCTAAACAGAAGCCCCGTGTACACCGTCAACCCGTTCACATCTCTAACCGTTTTTCCCCACTCGACGACACACTCGCCGAGGATCAAACTCTGGTTATTGGCGACTCTGTTTTGAGAAATGTGAAGTTAGCGACACCAGCAACCATTGTCAATTGTCTTCCGGGGGCCAGAGCAGGCGACATCGAAGGACATTTGAAATTGCTGGCTAAGGCTAAGCGTAAATTTGGTAAGATTGTAATTCACGTCGGCAGTAATGACACTCGGTTACGCCAATCGGAGGTCACTAAAATTAACATTGAATCGGTGTGTAACTTTGCAAAAACAATGTCGGACTCTGTTGTTTTCTCTGGGCCCCTCCCCAATCAGACCGGGAGTGACATGTTTAGCCGCATGTTCTCCTTGAATTGCTGGCTGTCTGAGTGGTGTCCAAAAAATGAGGTGGGCTTCATTGATAATTGGCAAAGCTTCTGGGGAAAACCTGGTCTTGTTAGGAGAGACGGCATCCATCCCACTTTAGAGGGAGCAGCTCTCATTTCTAGAAATCTGGCCAATTTTTTGGGATCCTCCAAACTGTGACTGTCTAGCGTTGGGACCAGGAGGCAGAGCTGTGGTCTTATACACCTCTCTGCAGCTTCTCTCCCCCTGCCATCCCCCTATTACCCCATCCCCGTAGAGACGGTGCCTGCTCCCAGACCACCAATAACTAGCAAAAATCTATTTAAGCATAAAAATTCAAAAAGAAAAAATAATATAGCACCTTCAACTGCACCACAGACTAAAACAGTTAAATGTGGTCTATTAAACATTAGGTCTCTTTCTTCTAAGTCCCTGTTGGTAAATGATATAATAATTGATCAACGTATTGATTTATTCTGCCTAACAGAAACTTGGTTACAGCAGGATGAATATGTTAGTTTAAATGAGTCAACACCCCCGAGTCACACTAACTGTCAGAATGCTCGTAGCACGGGCCAGGGCGGAGGATTAGCAGCAATCTTCCATTCCAGCTTATTAATTAATCAAAAACCTAGACAGAGCTTTAATTCATTTGAAAGCTTGTCTCTTAGTCTTGTCCATCCAAATTGGAAGTCCCAAAAACCAGTTTTATTTGTTATTATCTATCGTCCACCTGGTCGTTACTGTGAGTTTCTCTGTGAATTTTCAGACCTTTTGTCTGACTTAGTGCTTAGCTCAGATAAGATAATTATAGTGGGCGATTTTAACATCCACACAGATGCTGAGAATGACAGCCTCAACACTGCATTTAATCTATTATTAGACTCTATCGGCTTTGCTCAAAAAGTAAATGAGTCCACCCACCACTTTAATCATATTTTAGATCTTGTTCTGACTTATGGTATGGAAATAGAAGACTTAACAGTATTCCCTGAAAACTCCCTTTTGTCTGATCATTTTTTAATAACATTTACATTTACCCTGATGGACTACCCTGCAGTGGGGAATAAGTTTCATTACACTAGAAGTCTTTCAGAAAGCGCTGTAACTAGGTTTAAGGATATGATTCCTTCTTTATGTTCTCTAATGTCATATACCAACACAGAGCAGAGTAGCTACCTAAACTCTGTAAGGGAGTTAGAGTATCTTGTCAATAGTTTTACATCCTCATTGAAGACAACTTTGGATGCTGTAGCTCCTCTGAAAAAGAGAGCTTTAAATCAGAAGTGTCTGACTCCGTGGTATAACTCACAAACTCGTAGCTTAAAGCAGATAACCCGTAAGTTGGAGAGGAAATGGCGTCTCACTAATTTAGAAGATCTTCACTTAGCCTGGAAAAAGAGTTTGTTGCTCTATAAGAAAGCCCTTCGTGAAGCTAGGACATCTTTCTACTCATCACTAATTGAAGAAAATAAGAACAACCCCAGGTTTCTTTTCAGCACTGTAGCCAGGCTGACAAAGAGTCAGAGCTCTATTGAGCTGAGTATTCCATTAACTTTAACTAGTAATGACTTCATGACTTTCTTTGCTAACAAAATTTTGACTATTAGAGAAAAAATTACTCATAACCATCCCAAAGATGTATCGTTATCTTTGGCTGCTTTCAGTGATGCCGGTATTTGGTTAGACTCTTTCTCTCCGATTGTTCTGTCTGAGTTATTTTCATTAGTTACTTCATCCAAACCATCAACATGCTTATTAGACCCCATTCCTGCCAGGCTGCTCAAGGAAGTCCTACCATTATTTAATGCTTCAATCTTAAATATGATCAATCTATCTTTGTTAGTAGGTTTTGTACCACAGGCCTTTAAGGTGGCAGTAATTAAACCATTACTTAAAAAGCCATCACTTGACCCAGCTATCTTAGCTAATTATAGGCCAATCTCCAACCTTCCTTTTCTCTCAAAGATTCTTGAGAGGGTAGTTGTAAAACAGCTAACTGATCACCTGCAGAGGAATGGTCTATTTGAAGAGTTTCAGTCAGGTTTTAGAATTCATCATAGTACAGAAACAGCATTAGTGAAGGTTACAAATGATCTTCTTATGGCTTCGGACAGTGGACTTATCTCTGTGCTTGTTCTGTTGGACCTCAGTGCTGCTTTTGATACTGTTGACCATAAAATTTTATTACAGAGATTAGAGCATGTCATAGGTATTAAAGGCATTGCGCTGCGGTGGTTTGAATCATATTTGTCTAATAGATTACAGTTTGTTCATGTAAATGGGGAATCTTCTTCACAGACTAAAGTTAATTATGGAGTTCCACAAGGTTCTGTGCTAGGACCAATTTTATTCACTTTATACATGCTTCCCTTGGGCAGTATTATTAGACGGTATTGCTTAAATTTTCATTGTTACGCAGATGATACCCAGCTTTATCTATCCATGAAGCCAGAGGATACGCACCAATTAGCTAAACTGCAGGATTGTCTTACAGACATAAAGACATGGATGACCTCTAATTTCCTGCTTTTAAACTCAGATAAAACTGAAGTTATTGTACTTGGCCCCACAAATCTTAGAAGCATGGTGTCTAACCAGATCGTTACTCTGGATGGCATTTCCCTGATCTCTAGTAATACTGTGAGAAATCTTGGAGTTATTTTTGATCAGGATATGTCATTCAAAGCGCATATTAAACAAATATGTAGGACTGCCTTTTTGCATTTACGCAATATCTCTAAAATCAGAAAGGTCTTGTCTCAGAGTGATGCTGAAAAACTAATTCATGCATTTATTTCCTCTAGGCTGGACTATTGTAATTCATTATTATCAGGTTGTCCTAAAAGTTCCCTAAAAAGCCTTCAGTTGGTTCAGAATGCTGCAGCTAGAGTACTGACGGGGACTAGCAGGAGAGAGCATATCTCACCCGTGTTGGCCTCCCTTCATTGGCTTCCTGTTAATGCTAGAATAGAATTTAAAATTCTTCTTCTTACTTATAAGGTTTTGAATAATCAGGTCCCATCTTATCTTAGGGACCTCGTAGTACCATATTACCCCATTAGAGCGCTTCGCTCTCAGACTGCGGGCTTACTTGTAGTTCCTAGGGTTTGTAAGAGTAGAATGGGAGGCAGAGCCTTCAGCTTTCAGGCTCCTCTCCTGTGGAACCAGCTCCCAATTCAGATCAGGGAGACAGATACCCTCTCTACTTTTAAGATTAGGCTTAAAACTTTCCTTTTCGCTAAGGCTTATAGTTAGGGCTGGATCGGGTGACCCTGGACCATCCCTTGGTTATGTTGCTTTAGACGTAGACTGTGTTTCATAATTATTGTATGGCCTTGCCTTGCAATGTGGAGCGCCTTGGGGCAACTGTTTGTTGTGATTTGGCGCTATACAAGAAAAAAGTTGATTGATTGATTGATAAGCTCTTTTGAAGGCTGAAATAGCAGCAGTTCTCCTCTTTCACATGCCAGAACTCCTCACCGGCTCAAGGTTGTCTACTTTTTTTATTGATTCAGAAGCATCTATTATAAATTCTCAGAGTCAAAGGGGAACTCGCCAAGTGCTTTGCTCTGTCCGTCCAACATCCCAAAATGTCAGGATGTTCAATTTACAGCTTGACATCGGCAGGCGGTGCGAACGTACCTCTGTCAAGGCCAAACAACCTTCAGAACCTGACTTGGGATGAACATTATGATGTTGAAGTGTATCACACCTGTAGGTCAGCGTTCAAGAAAAGGTGGAGAACCAAATGAAAAGGCGGATGAGAAGATGAGAAGTTAGGAAATTCTGCAACAACAAAGCAAGAGCTGCAAAAGTCTAAAGATGAGAGAGAAGCTGAGATTGATGGAAGGAAACCAAATGTCACCAGCTGTGTGAAAAACAGAGACAGATGCACTGAAGTGAGGCATCATGAGAACAAGAGGAGAGAAAAAAAAAATCAAATCTAAGAAATTACCTTCATGTGTGACTGCTGCTTTAAATGGAAAGGAGCTGCTGCCGACCCCTCCCACACCCGGGGGCATGTCCAGTGGATCGTGGGGGCGTGTCTCAGAGGACGTCTCTCTGAAAGCAAACACGAGTCCACACGTGGACTTCTGTTACATATGTCATAGTCTGTGTTTAACATAAAACCCCCAACAACACTTAAGTGCGATAAGTGACTGAAAATCTAGTTTTGTACAATATGACCCTTTAACTGGAATAAACCCAAAACTACAAAACACTGCCAGTAAAAGTCACTGAGGGAAAGTGCAGAATTTCAGCTCTTTTAGTTAACTGACAGCAGGTGAGTTTAATTAGATGCAGATGAAAAAAACAGGTGAGACTGAGGAAGGCCCGTTATGGTGAGTTCAGGTACAGTTCAACACCAAAGTGTCCAAACAAACAACAAGAGGACCCATCAAACTGTGGAAAAGTCATGAATCCACAGTCAGAGAATCCACATCAGGATTCTGATCAAACCGAGAACGTTATGTTTGAGTCATCCAAAAACAAAACAAAGCATCAACCACACAAACTCCACTGACAGCACAACGTCCGCCCAGTCAGTAATAATATAAAAAAAAGAAGAAAAAGTCCTACATAGTTTTTACAAACTGCCATTGCAGAGGCGGCTGTAGCTTCAGGTGAAGGGGGGGTTGGTTAAGTGTGCTGAAGGTATGCCTGTAGCTTATGTAACCTGTAACCTTTTTCCTGCATTCTTGGGAAGTTTAGGAAACTAAATACTGAGTCTGTGGTCATTGTTTTTAAGACAACTTGAATATTAAACACTGGAAATCATGCTGCAGCATCCATCAATCAGCCTTTGTTTATGCAAAATTTGTTTATGCAAAATTTATCACATCTTTGACCCCCCCCCCCCAGAGCAGCTACTGCATCGGACCAATCACTTCAGAATTACCAGCCGGTCCGCACGCTGCACCGTTAAATCAAACTGCGGTGATGTATATTTGTGGCGATAAAGGAGAAGCCGCTTCATTTGATTTGGATTTCTGTTTCTTGCCTCTGGAGCTGAAAGCTCTGGAAACATTAGCAAACACAGTATTACATGCACAACACGTTATTAAAAAATGCAAGTATGTGTGAAGTCCTGCAGTCATTAAAAAAGGCATTTAGCTTTATTGCTAAATAGATCACATTATGGTGCACAGTTATGGGCATAAAGTTAGCAGAGAAGTTAACCATCATTCTAAATGTCACCAGAATGAACATCAAAAAACTCTTAGCTGTGATTTTTAAACCTGGATGGAGCTGTTTCCTGGAGACTTGTGGAAATCCTCCTGGTCCGAGTTTACTGTGGACACGCTCGCAACTCGGACCCTGCGGGGTGTCCAGCCCCGCCTGTGCAACGGGTTGGAAATGCAGCAGAGGTGTTGTAGAACGACTTAAACATTCGAGCACATGTGAAGTGATGATAGTGGCATGCAGGTTTGACAATATAGCTGCCATAATTATCAGTCGCAGTTTTTTGTTTACTAATTTGGGAGGGCCTGTGACATGTACTCCAGTGCAATTTGTAAACCAAAAAGTCTCTTATTATTGTTATTTATAATAATAATTCCTTACCCACACACTGCTCAAATACATTTGTAACAGTGTTAAGGGAAAAAACCTCCCTGTGGCCTTTTTTTTTTTTCTTACAGGAAAAAAACCTCAAGCAGTCCAGATTCATCAGGGTGACCATCTGCTTTAGTCATATGAAAAAAAAAAACATGAGGCATATTCATCTGCATTTTTGATGCTTGAACATTACAATTTTCTTCATTATTTATTTTTCTGATTCATGCTCGATGTGCAGCAGATGCAAACAGCACAAGCATGCAACAACAACAGAGTTAAACCGTGCTTTTAACAAGCACTTAAATGGACTTTCCTTTTCCCTCGTGATAACCTCTGAATGTTTGCGAGTCATAATGTTAAAAACCCGACCGTGGACTGTGTTGTAGTGCATTTAGACTGATTCATATCATATATGTTAACATTAAATGGTGAACAGTTTTGGACTCATTTAAAATCATATTTATTCTAAATATTAAATACAGACACAGACGGAGGCTTTTGTCAACACTATGTGTTTGTTTTCTGAAAGCTGATGGACTTTAGTCATGTTGCGTCGGATATGACTCCCCTCTTCACTACGCTTCTGTCTCTTTTGCAGTAGATACATTGTTGTGACTTTTTCAGCCATCACAATGTCTGATGTTGTCAGAAACATTTGAGCCTCTACGGCGCCCTCTAGTGGAAGTGCTGCTTAATTTCCATGCCAACATAAAAGACGTATGGAAGTATGTGGGCAGCAACAGTTGCATCATGTGGAACACAAACGTGCATAAAAGGAGCGTAAATGAGTCTGTATTGGGAAAGTGACCACTGTGGAAAGCACCTCGCTGGGGATGCAGCCATGTGCCCAGCAGATCTCCTCTGCAGCTTTTCTCTCCCTTCAGAGGTGCTGCACCACAAAGTGAAGAATTTCTGACTGTTATGGCCGACATTGGTCTTGCTGGCTACATGAAGGTGTCACGGTCACAATTAAAGAGGACAACCAGTGGTGTTTGCCATTAAGACATCACATGTGGAGCCGCTTTATAAGTCTCATTTCTGTGAACTCCATCTCGCTTGCTGCTGTTTTAAACCTTTTGATTTATCTCCTCCTCCGGCACTGCAAGAAAATTGTGTGTCAGAATAACTGACTGCTTTACATGGCACCGCTGTGAAATGAGACGATTGTTTGCTTGTGCGGGGCTGAAGGGAAATGCTGAATCTTCCGCTGGAGCTCTGCAACCACACACATTTGTGTTGAGTAAAACACTGCACACATCATAAATACACTGCATAATGTTGAGTCAGGAGAATGGTACCTAATGCCGGGGCATCAAGGCTTCCTGTCACATTTTGATTCTAAATAGCCGTGCAAGAACACTTGGGCTTTGAAGCCCATGTGTGAAAAGTGATAAATAGATCCGTTTGAAAGAGTCTGGAACACTCGTACATCAGGGACACAAATGGATAAATTACCTGCATTACCTCAACCAAAGCCAATATATTCTACAGTTACACAACTGAAAGGTTATAGTTACTAAAAATCCATTCAAGATCTGTTGACTTTTACTTCAGGTGTTGATGAACGCACGGAACATACTGCTGCACAATTTAAGCAAAACCTATTGATAATGGACAAAAGTCTGCTAAATATCAAACAATGTCCCACTACAATTGGACAAAATCTATTAAAATGAGGTAACAAAAATTTAAATCTGGTAAAATCCCACAAAACAAGTAACACCACACTGAAATTGTGCAAAATCCTACAAACATCAGACAAAGCCCACACTGAAAAAAATGCTACCTTGGATCAACTTAAAAAAAATTGATGTAATTTGTTACAGCTAATTTTTTTAGTTTCTCACAATGTATATTTATGATTTTGTAAAGTGATTCCAGCAGATTTAAACTGGAAACCACAATTTTCCATTAGACCAATGTAAATAAGTAGTTTGAATGAAGTACACTGTTTCACTTTTGTCAGTGCATGTAAATTGCACAAAATCCTCCAGAATTCAAGCTTAATATGATATATTGAAATAAGCCAACCCCCCCCCCCCCCCCCCCAAAAAAAAGACAAAACAAACAATAGCCCACTGAATTTGTGCAAAATCTTACTGAATTCAGGCAAAAAGCCACTTATACTAGACATAAAACACTCAGAATTCAAGCAGTACGGGGTTGAGGGACGTTGGTAAAATCCTAATGAATAAAGGCAAAGACTGAAGAACAAGCAATAAACAAACATTAGTGTAGTAAGATTGTGCACAAACCTACTGGAAGTAGAACTTTGTCTGCAGATACAGAAATCCTCTTGGCTGTAACCTGCTGAAGGAATCGTCACCTTTTGTCGACCTCACTCAGTGTGCTGACCTGTTTTTACTGTGGGATCATAGAAAAGCTCTGATTTAGTTGAGGTGCAGACCTAAAACTAAACGTTTTTGTCTCATAGATACTCGTATGATTTATGTTTCCAGCACAAAGTATCACGTGTAATTTATGAAGATCCTCGCTGCCTGAGGGACGATCAGTCCATTAAAAGCCGTTACGCCTCCTCAGCGACATTTGGTTTGATAATGGCATCCACAGCTGTAGAAGGACTTGGTCTTTGCTACACGTCTGTCAGAGAAACAGGTCTCATGTGGGGACAAAGACAGTTTGCATCTAAATGTCCCTCATTAACAACCAAGCAGGTGAAGTCAGAACATTTGAATTTCCCGACAGATCAAATTAGGTGCGATTGCTGCTTTTCCAAGGAGAACCGTTTTTCATACTAGTTTGCAGAGTTTATACGGTGCAACACGTCCCAGCCTGCAGGACGATACTCGTACCTCCTCACCAGGCCTATGGCATCACATATGGACCAAACAAAGTATGAAGGACATGAGTGGATTGCACAATCTCCATCATAAGTCTTCTTGTTCTTCAAACCTGTGAAAAATACCACTTTCAAACATGACAGATAACCATAATACGTAAATCTCAAAGGGTTGGTGGAGGTTACGTTCTAGACATGTTAGCAGTCCAGACTGCTGACAAACGCTAACAGACAGACAGTCACACCTACGATTATGAAACACACTGGATAACCTGTGCCGGTTTCCCCAAGCAGCTCTCACCCGGCCCCGTTTGGCACCGAGCCCTCCCGAGGAGGCACACCGCTCGGCAAAAGTCAGGGAACTCAGCCATGCCCACACTCAACTCATAACAAGGGGAAGGTGCAGCGCGACGTCTTCCTCAGCTCTTGATATCTCTGGATAATTGTTCAAATATTCAGCATGAAACTGGATGTGCCACGCCCAGATATTCTAAACGTCTTCAAAAGGAGCACAAGTTTAACTGATCATTCCTAAAAATGGTGTTGTGAAAGTGTAGTGACACGGACCCACAACAGGGGGCGCAAATGAACGGCCAATAGATGAGCCAAAAAGTAACAATTTAATGTTGTGAAACGTGCACAACGAATATACAGACAACCTCAGAATATAATTACAGTCAAATCACAAAGGTGACGTGTGGGCAGGCTCGAGGATAGAAGACGTCTGTCCTGAGATGAACCGGAACCACACGATTTCCTCCGCCACCGAACCCAGAGAATACTGGAGCCGCCAAGTCCCGAATTCCCAGGTGATCACCGTCCCCGACTGTCGGATCTGGTACTGCTGGCGAGAACAAAGACAGTCAAGTGTGGGTGTGTGTACACCCAGTAACAACAACGGTGGGAATGCCACCTCCACCTCTCACTCAATATGCTGATGTGTTTGCAGTGATCCCTCAGAGAAAAAGAGTGCCGTCCTGCACTCACTCAGCTTCCACAAAACAAGGAACCGGTACGCCTGCAAACACTCACAATGTACAGATTACAGATAAACACAAAAAGGCTGAGGATATTACCTGCAATGAAGTACGATATCTCGGCAACGAGGTGGAGATGACGTCTGGTCTTTATGGAGTGTGATGATGAAGAATGAGTGACAGCTGTCAGGAATTAATGAGTGACAGTTGTCAGGAATTAATGAGTGACAGCTGTCACTCCGGGCTGTGTCCGTGGCTGCAGCGCCCTCCTCGTGCCTGAAGCCCGCACTTCAGGCAGGGCGCCCTTTGGTGGTGGGCCAGCAGTACCTCTTCTGGCGGCCCACACAACAAATGGATCCAATTGATCTGTTGTGTTGTACTCATGGCATACGTTATTTGTGGATAAATTTAGGCCACGCCCACATTTTGAACTGTTGGCTCAGCACCACTTTGTTTTATGAGCCGTTGTGGAGCTGGATGATAAATCTGCGTATCTACCCTCTGCTGGTATTTGCACAGTAGGATGTGGTGTTTGTGGATTTCCTTCACAGGGGATTTGGTGTAATCCTCCCGCTGATATCAGCGTGATTATGTGGAAGAACCTGCAATCCTGCCTGTGCTCATCACTGTATCCACAGCGGCTCTGTTAATATTCAACACTCTTATCTTTAATGTACTCCAAACTGGAATGGTTCATTTGGTCAGTGGGTTTGGGGTCAAATCTTGGACTGCATAGCTTTGAGAGTGGTAACGGTGGAACACATCCATGTAGCGGCGCGGTGCCGTGTGGGAGGCAGCGGCAGTGAGAAGCTGATGGCAATCGATAGTGATGGATCAAAGTGTCAGGGCTCTTTTTTTTTTTATACTCCTCCCTCTGCTCCTCTTCTTATTGTCCTCTTCTCCTCTAAGAATCCTAAAGCACACAAACATCTTAAACCCATCTCTGGTGTTTGATGGAACTTTTGCCTGAATGTGAGCGAGAGGTGACTTTGAGTCGCGGTGGTTGTCAGGTGGCAATCAGCCAGCAGCCAATGGAAAGATGAAACGCACCGCAATCGATACTGGAGCACTAAAATTGGTCCCATTTCCGCAGCCTGATGAATACGTGAACCCACAGTGTTTGTGTGGCGTGCTGACATATACACTTACCGGCCACTTTATTAGGTACACCTTGCTAGTACCGCTTGGACCCCCCCCTTTGCCTTCAGAACTGCCTTAATTCTCATGCCATAGATTCAACAAGATTCTGGTTCTTATTGACATGATGACATCACAACCGTCGTTCATTCAACCAGTCTGTCCATCATCCTCTGACCTCTGCATCAACAAGGTGTTTTCATCCACACACTGTCACTCACTGGATATCTTCTCTTTTTTTGGACCATTATCTGTGAACCCTAGAGATGGTTTGTGGGGTGTAAATCCCAGTATATCAGCAGTTTGTGAACACTCAGACCAGCCCATCTGGCACCAACAACCACACCCACGTTCAAAGTCACTTAAATCCTTTTTCTTCCTCATCCTGATGCTCAGTTTAAATTTCAGCAAGTCATCTTCACCATTCTAGATGACTAAATCCATGAAGTTGCTGCCACGAGATTGGCTGATTAGCTATTTGTGCTGACAAGCAATTGAACACGTGTACTTAATAAAGTGGCCGGTGAGTATAAGATATAAATGAAATTAAAATAAAGATGTACCTTTTTGGTTTTGTTTTGTGTTGTAAGTTCAGGAAATGCTAATTGTACTTGACATTTTCTGGGATATTTTGTAGCATTTTTAGGGGTCAGACCTGAACTCAATTTGAACAGGAAGATCATTTTAATTCTTCTTCTTCGTCTTTCGGCTGCTCCCCGTTAGGGGTCGCCACAGCAGATCAATCGTTTCCATCTACCCTGTCCTCTATATCTTCCTCTGTCACATCAACCACCTGCAGTCCTCCTTCAACACATCCATGAACCTCCTCTTTGGTCTCCCTCTTCTCCTCCTGCTGGTGGCTCCATCCTCAGCATCCTTCTCCCTATATACCCTGGGTCCCTCCTCTGCACATATCCAAACCATCTCAATCGCGCTTCTCTGACTTTGTCTCAAATCGTCCCACCTGAGCTGTCCCTCTGATATGTTCATTCCTAATCTTGTCCATTCTTGTCACTCCCAAGAGAATCTCAACATCTTCAGCTCTGCCACCTCCAGCTCTGCCTCCTGTCTTTTTGTTAGTGCCACCGTCTCTAAACTATACAACATAGTTGGTCTCACTACTGTCTTGTAAACTTTCCCCTTCACTCTTGCTGATATTCTTCAGTCGCAAATCCTCCTGCCACCTTCTCCACCCACTCCACCCTGCCCGCACTCTCTTCTTCACCTCTCTACCACACTCTCTATTACTTTGAACAGTTGACCCCAAATATTTAAACTCATCTACTTTCATCACTTCTGCTCCTTGTAACTGCACTATTCCACTGGGCTCCCTCTCATTCACACACATGTACTCAGTCTTGCTTCTACTGACTTTCATTCCCCTTCTCTCCAAAGCATATCTCCACCTCTCCAGACTAGACTAACTTGCACTCTACTCTCACTACAGATCACAATGTCATCTGCAAACACTCATAGTCCATGGGGACTCTGTCTGATCTCATCTGTCACCTGTCCTCACACTGGCAAACAAGAAAGGACCCAGAGCTGATCCTTGGTGTAATCCCACCTCCACCTAATGAGTCTGTCATTCCAACTGCGCATCTCATCGCTGTCACACTATTCTTGTACATGTCCTGCACTACCCTAACATACTTCTCTGCCACTCCAGACTTCCTCATACAAGACCACAGCTCTTCTCTTGGCACCCATCATAAGCTTTTTCTAAGTCCACAACACACCAATGTAACTCTTTCTGGCCTTCTCTGTACTTCTCCAACAGTATTCTCAGAGCAAACATTGCATCTGTAGTGCTCTTTCTCGCATGAAACCATATTGCTGCTCACAGATCTTCACCTGTTTTCTAAGCCTAGCTTCTACTACTCTTTCCATAACTTCATGCTGTGGCTAATCAGGTTTATGCCTCTGTAGTTACTGCAGCTATGCAATCACCCTTGTTCTTGAAAATAGGAACCAGCAGCACACTTTGTCTCCACTCTCAGGCATCCTCTCACTTTCCAAGATTTTATTAAACAATCTGGTTAGAAACTCTACTGCCATCTCTCTGAGACATTTCCATGCCTCCACTGGAATGTCATCTGACCAACTGCCTTTCCACTCTTCATCCTCTTCATAGCAGCCCTCACTTCGTCCTTACTAATCTCTTGTACTTCCTGATTTACTATCACCACATCATCCAGCTTTTTCTCTCGCTCATATTCTTTATCATCAGCTCTTCAAAATATTCCCTCCACCTTCTCAGCACACACTCCTCACTTGTCAGCACTACCATGTGCATCTTTACCCACCCTAACCTGCTGCACATCCTTTCCAGCTCTGTCCCTTTGACTGGCCAATCGGTACAAGTCCTTTTACATTCAACCTCTTGTACAGCTCGCAATATGCCTTTTCCTTCGCTTTTGCCACTTCTCTTTTCGCCTTAACACCGCATCTCCTTGAACTCCCGTATACTTTCTTCATCTCTACGACTATCCCAAAACTTTTTCGCCAACCTCTTTTCTCCTTATGCTTTCCTGGACTCTTCATTTCCACCACCAAGCCTCCTTGTCTTCCTTCCACTGTCCAGATGTCATACCCAGTACTGTCCTAGCTGTCTCCCCTTCACACCATCCTGCAGTACTTTTCCAGTTGTCCAAAATTGCTTCCCTCCAACCAGTGCTTCTCTCACCTGCTCGCTAAATTCACACAACAGTCTTCCTCCTTCAAGCGTCTACCATCTGATCCTTTGTTGAGCTCTCACTCTCTTCTTCTTCACCTCTAATCATCCTACAAACAACCATCCTATGCTGTCTAATGCACTCTCTCCTGCCACCACCTTACAGTCTCTGATTTCCTTTAGGTTGCCTCTCCTATAAAGAATGTAGTCCACCTGTGTGCACATTCCTCCACTCTTATAGTTACCCTGTGCTCCTCCCTTTTCTTAAAGTAGGTATTCGCCACAGCCATTTCCATCCTTTTTGCAAAATCAACTACCATCTGTCCCTTCCCCATTCCTATCCTTGATACCATATCTACCCATTACTTCCTCATCACCTCTGGTTCCCTTCACCAAACATGCCCATTGAAGTCTGCTCTCTCACCACTATTTCATGCTTGGCACACTCTCCACCACCTCATCTAACACACTCCAGAAATAATCTTCTCCTCATCTCACAACCTACATGTGGGGCATATGCACTGATGATATTCATCATCACCCCTTCAATTTCCAACTTCACACTCATCACCCTGTCAGACACTCGCTTAACCTCCAACACACTTTTAACTACTCTTCCTTTAAAATGACCCCAACACCATTCTCTCTGCTGTCCTCACCATGGTACAACAACTTGTACCCACCGCCGATGCTCCTGCTCTACTTCCATCCACTTGGTCTCTTGCACACACATATGTCTACCTTTCTCCTCTCCATCAATATCAGCCAGATCTCTCCCTTTACCAGTCATACTACAAACATTCAAAGTCCCCACTCTCATTTCCCACCCTTCTAGTTTTCTTCTTCTCCCGCTGTTTGTGGAAACGTTCTCCTCCTCTTCTTCGTCGTCTTCGACCAGGCAGTAGCCCAATTTCCACCGGCACCTGTTGGGCAAACAGCACCGGTGGTGGGACGTTGTTAACCCGGGCCACGACCGATCCGGTATGGAAATTCGATTCTTAGTCTGCATAGTTGGGTTGGCTTGTTTTACGCCGGATGCCCTTCCTGATGCAACCCTCCTCATTTTCGGGCTTGGGAACCGGCACTCAGAATGTACTGGCTGCACACCCCATGTGGCTGAGTTAGGAAGATCATTTTAACTATGTTGAAACAAAATAAGCCAAACTTTTCTGAAACAAAATTTAAAAAAATTAAGGACAGATCGAAACAAAGATGAAACCGAGTAGCATAATTCGTCAAACTTGAAAATTTTGCATTCGTATATGAGACATTGTGGGTCTCCAACCCAGTAATTTTTGCTGAGTTCCATTTATTTTGGAAATTGTACGTTGTAACAGGGAATGACGTCACCCCCGAGGGGAATGCCTTCCAATATTCCACACAGTTGAAAAAACAAGCAGAGGCCTAAAAGATTTTGGAATAGAGAGTGCTACAAACAAACAAACAAATAAACAACAGTGCAGTCCACCAAGAGTGGACAGATTGCACAGAAGTAATATCAGTGTTTACCGCTTGGTTTGTAGCGTGTGTAGCCGGTCATTGTTAGCAACAGATCCCGGGTCAGCCAGTATTAGCAGGACCAATTAATAAGACACATTACGCGATACCTTGTGCATAAAAATGCTGCAGCAACATGTGCACAGACAGCGGTACTATGTGCACAATTTATAACCCTGGACACAAAAATACATAAGTGCTAAAAAACAGGAACAACTCCAACTGTCACTACTGTTGCTGCCGGGAGCAGCCATCTTGGATTGCGAAGTCAAGAGTATGTGCGGCTGGAACGAGTTGACGAGAACGCTTAATGTCTTCTGGACCCAAACATGGTCCGGATCAAATTCAAAATGAAATCCCTCATTTTCAATGACATTATCTATTTGCTCCTCTTAAGTTAAAAGCTGCTCTGTGCCAAACATTCTTCTGGACCTGAGTTCAGAATTTATCATTGAGCTTCTCACCAAATTTCACTGAAATTCATTCATTACTTTTTGAGTTATTCTGCTAAGAGTCAAAGGAAAACATGGTGAAAACATTACCTCCTTGGCGAGGCTAAGAGTTGTTGAGAACATGGCACAAAAATGATAGAAGTCGAGAGAAAGAGTCAACAAACATGACAATCCAGCAAAAGTCATGGGACTGAACACTTGGCTAAATACTGAGGCCATGATGGGATGATGCTTGTAGATGTGGTGGACAGGTGATTGGTGATGGCAGGACAGGAAGGGGGTGTGGTCAAACGTCAGGGAGAATAAATGGATGTCAAAGTACTGTTACTTGTACCGTCTCTACCTGCCGTCCACTGTCACCCCTGCTGATCCACAGCTGCAGGAAGAGTTCCGGTGTTTGTGCTGAGGACCAAACTCAACGGTGACGTTGGTACTTCAGTATTTCCTCCAATGTTACATCAGGGGCACCACAATCATCAGGACAACATTTTGACTATATTTGTTTGTATTTATTTGTAAATTTGACCCCTTCCTTGAATTACTGGTTTATTGTACAACTTGTCCAATGTGATTTTCTTCTTGTTGTTTTGTTTGTTTCAACTAAAATGTAGCACAATCTAATAAATCACTTGGTTCTGTTTTCTAGGAGAAAAACACGGGCCGGTGCGCTCCCAGAGTCACCATGGTAGGGACGGCTACTCTTTGTTAACGGTCCAAGTTGCTTCTAACCACATTTATTAGATAATCGCTGCCCTAACAGCCTGTTAACCATCAGTACTGTTAATCCAGTGGATGATCTGCATCCTGGTCAGTGTTTAGAGGCAGCTTATACCTGGACTGTTCCTCGTAGTGCAGTGACTTCCTGTTTCCGTCTCTTTATACCCAAGTTGGGTGTTTTTTCCTCGTGATGTTCAGCTCTCCTGTATCTGTGACAAGTTTGTGTGTGTGTGTGTGTGTGTGTGTGTGTGTGTGTATGTGCGCGCAAGTGCGTGTGCCTGATGTGGGTTCGCCTACAAGAAAACATTCCAAAGAGGTGTTTCCAGTCAGATCTCAAACACTCGTCCAGACCGGACTGACCCTCTTGGTGTTTGATGCAGTTGGCCCACATTGTATTTTTACTGTATTTTGCTCACTTGGTCCCATTTCCTACCTGTGTTTTGCTTCCTGCCTTTTCTTTAAAATGTATGTTTTGACCTGTTTAACCGCCTTTTCTTCCTGTGTATGACCGTCCTAACCTTCTTGTTGTGTGTGCTCGTCGACTCTGTCCGTCTCCGTGGAGAGGAGGGCTGGTCTATAAAGGCACGGATAAAGGCAGTTTTGATGATGTTACTTCTTTTATTTGAAGAAGACATCAGAAAAATCTGTGCTTATCCTTGCTTGCGATATACGGACCCTCCTCTTCGTCCTCTTCGTCCTCCGCCTCCTCTCAAAGGAAGTCTCCACAGCAAATGGATTCGGTTGGTATGTCGATCAACTGCTGAGGAAAATGGCTTTTTTATTAGAAAATTGTACTCAGAATGCAACACCTGATGGAAATTATTTTTCTGTTCCGCTGTTTGATTTTCAGGGAAGAGTATTACCTTTAAAGCCAGCGAGCCGCTTCAGTTCTGTAGTGTATCAACAGAGTGAAGCAGGAATGGTGCTCTCAGAACATCACGAGACGCCAGGACAATGAAATGGACCTCTTATTGCCTTTTAACACTCGGGGCCACAGAGGGTCACTGTGGGTTCACTGTCACATTTCAACATGAACTGGATATAAAATCCGTCTCAATCTATTGCCCCCCACCAGCTCCGCTGAGACTTTCACGCCACATGTTGTCAAGTTGGACACTTGGTGACGTGGAACTACTTGGCCTTTGGTGTCTCGGGGTGATTGGCTTTTATGAGACAAAGAGAAAAACCTTCAGGCTGTGCAGCGAGAAACTGTGTGCAACAGAATCCTGATCGTCATTTATGGTGCTGTATTTTAACGCGGCTCCAACCAGTTCAAAATGTGAGTGAATTTATAGATTTAGATGCAGCCGCAATAAAAACAAATTATGCCTCTAGAACAGGGTTGCCCAATACAGGGTCATGGGCAAGGGCGTAGCACCAAATTCTGGGCCCTAGGTGCTAGCCATATTGAGGCCCCCCCCCCACGCACGCACACACACACACACACACTGTTATGTTCTTTTTTATTAATGGAAACACCAAATTTCTAATGTGTAGTCAAACCAGGTCTAAATCATGTATACCTTAGATCATACCTGGGAGTCAGAACCCTTTTTAAAGTTGGGGGAACAATATTGAGTTGGGGGGGGTCTGGGGGACCAAATTGCAGCATTTTCAAGAAAAATGCTGCAATTTGGTGCATCCCAGTGCATTTTAACAGATATATACCCCAATGTTAACTTGACTACAAATTAGGGTTTTGGATATAAAATCTATAGTCACAGCAAAATATCTAATTTAACACAATTTTCCAAAATAAGTAATTAAATAAAAGTAAGTGTAATTCATCACTTAACAGTGTGTAATTCCCTTTGTGAAGAAAAAAATACATAATACAGTATTCTACAATCAAAACATTAAAGAACAGATTACCCATCTTATAGTCAATGTCATTCAGTAAACTCAGTCCATATTAATAACAAACAGACTTTCAGAATATTACTCCCTTAACTGACAACTTGTAGGTTAAGGGAGTACTGGACTGTCTTATGAAGTAATAAAAAATAATGTCATAATAAAAATGACATATTTTATAACCCTGTATTTGAAAAAAGAAGGTAATTCCTGTTATTTCTTAACAATATTAGACTGAATAAATCAATGCAGTATATTTGTGTTTGTTAAAAAATAAGGAAAAAGGTTCATTCATATTATATAGTCTCTACATTCATACCATAATAGCCCTATTCCTTTTCTGTATATTTTGTAATTCTCTGTAATATTATATAGTTTGTATAGTCATCTTTATCTGTCCCTCGGTTCCTGGGATTACAGAGACACACCATTTATTAGGTAATCCTAAAAAGCAAATAGACAAAACAGGAAAAAAAAATGTTGTAAAGGTTACTAAAATTTAATTACATTTTAGTTAAATAATTTGCTTGTAAAGTGGCTCCATAAGCTCACCTTCACTAACATCCTCGTTGCTTGTGTTCTTTTATGGTTTTGTCTTTTATTGTGTTTTTAAATTTTTTATTAGATTTTCTGTTTTTATTATGCTGTGTGAAGCACCTTGAGGCGATCTCATTGTGAATTGGTGCTATATAAATTAATAAATTTGATTTGATTTGACAAGATGAGGGACCAGAACCTGGACCAGCATCTCCTGCTTTGTCTGAAACTAAAGGCCGTGGGGTTCATAATGTTAATATTACATTCTGATAATACATTTTTTTTATTGTAAAAAGTTTAACCAATTTGTGTGTGTGCATGTGTTTTTGTAGGCAGGTGTGTGTGCAGCTGGACTGTGGTCATATTATAACCCACAGAAGATAGGCAGGCTAATGCATGTTTTTTGTGTCATTGTAATAAAACAGACTTTTCCAAATCTGCACATATATAATGAAAGGGACAGCGCTAAATGCACGCAGTTAATTTTAGTATTTGGGTAATTCATTTGCCATAAATATGCTAACAACCAGTAGAAAGTCAGGGGAGACTGGATCAAGATTTTTGATTTTCTTGCAGCAGAAGTAAGCTGTCCTGCTCCTGTCCTGCTCCTGTCCTGCTCCTGTCCTGTGTGTCGTCACAGCAGCTGCGTGCTGCTCCGTGTCCCCCTCCCTCCCTTTCTCCCCCCCATGTGGACTGTGTGTCCCGTGGGGGGAGATGAGCAGAGCTGCGGCTGCTTGTTTAGTTATTTTGCCACCTAAACTGGCGTGGGTTTGTGTCTTTCCCTGTTAAACTGTGAAGTTTATATGTCATCAGTGCTGATATTAGCAAGTTTCCTGCGTGCACGTTAAGATAGTTTTCGAGCTCACCTCTCTTCTCAAAGAATTTGGTCTTAAAAAATCCGGACTTTGATTTTTTTTTTTTTTTTTTTTTTTTGTAAAGATTATTTTATTTATATTTCAGCCTAAAAACCTCTCCTCATGCTTTCAGATCCCATTTAGGATGTGTGTGTGTGTGTGTGGTGTGTGTGTGTGTGTGTGTGTGTGTGTGTGTGTGTGTGTGTGTGTGTGTGTGTGTGTGGGTGTGTGTGTGTGTGTGTGTGTGTGGGTGACAGCGTGCCACCTGTGCGCCTGGACTAAACCATTGTAAAACTGTGCAGGGGTGGAAGGGCCCTCAGAGATCTTTCAATATTATTGTTAGAACAGAATTATGTTTCACAGCATTTATACATACAGATTATATTCTTTTACAACATGAATTGTATGGACATTAATAAAATGCAACACAAAAATGTATTTAATGCCGTTTTTTTTGTGGACCCCCTCCCATGCTCTGGGCCCTGGGTACATAGTACCCTTTACCCCCCAGTCCGACACCCCTGGTCATGAGCCACACTTGACCGACCTTCCCTTTGTTGCAGCCTGCAATGGCATTTGTCCAGAATTCAAGTGTTTTTATTTTGTTGAAAATTTAGAAATTAGAATATTACTTTTTTAAAATAAAATTTAATACATTAAAATGTATTTTATTTACACAGAGTCGACATTTATTTTTGGCCTGTGTCCCACAATCCAGATTAAATTATGACCCTTCAAAGGACATAAATTGGGCACCTCTGATCTAGAATCCAAATTCTTTTTGAGAATATGCATTTATTTTTATGTCTTAAAAATTCCAGCAAATAACCAATTGGTGTGTATCTTCTGATTAATAAATGAATAACCTGAGAACTGTTGGTAGATATTTAGTGAAGTCTGGCTCATACATTTGATTTGAAAGAGTTGTGCAAATGAATGTGAACGTTGGTGACTCTTTGTCAAACCAACACCTTAGCCATAAACACTATGTGAAACACCAACGTAGCCATAAACACGATGTCAAACCACCATCTTAGCCATAAACACTATGTGAAACCACAATGTAGCCATAAACATGATATCAAACCACCATCTTAGCCATAAACACGATGTCAAATCAACAACTTAGCCATAAACACTATGTCAAACCACCAATGTAGCCATAAACACGATGCCAAACCACCAACTTATCCATAAACACTATTGCAAACCACCAATGTAGCCATAAACACTATGCCAAACCACGAACGTAGCCATAAACACTATGCCAAACCACCAACCTAGCCATAAACACTATGCCAAACCACCAACTTAGCCATAAACACTATGCCAAACCACCAACCTAGCCATAAACACTATGGCAAACCACCAATTTAGCCATAAACACTATTGCAAACCACCAATGTAGCCATAAACACTATGCCAAACCACCAACTTAGCCATAAACACTATGCCAAACCACCAACCTAGCCATAAAAACTATGCCAAACCACCAACTTTGTCATAAACACCATGTCAAACCACCAATGTAGCCATAAACATTATGCCAAACCACCAACGTAGCCATAAACACTATTGCAAACCACCAATGTAACCATAAACACTATGCCAAACCACCAACGTAGCCATAAACACGATGTCAAACCACCAATGTAACCATAAACACAATGCCAAACCATCAACTTAGCCATAAACACAATGCCAAACCACCAATGTAACCATAAACACAATGCCAAAACACCAACTTAGCCATAAACACGATGTCAAACCACCAATGTAACCATAAACACAATGCCAAACCATCAACTTAGCCATAAACACAATGCCAAACCACCAATGTAACCATAAACACAATGCCAAAACACCAACTTAGCCATAAACACGATGTCAAACCAACAACTTTGTCATAAACACAATGTGAAACTAACTCAGCCATAACTCTTTCAGTTGTGGCTAAGAATAAACAGAAACCTTTATCTGGCAGCCAAATTTTGTTTTGTGATGGGAATGAAACAGCACGGCTCACATTGACTTCTTGAACCAATCATGAGCTATACTCCATTTGTAGAAATGCACTCTGTGATCAACTGGTTTTGCCTTCACCTCCTTTATTAAACAAACTATTAAGCTGAGGCAACTGTAGACCAGAATCATGCAAATATTAAAGTAAGATATGTGCAACGATTCAAATATTTTGATATTTTAAACAAACCACCATTCTTGATTCTGTACTGATTTGTTGTGTTTGACTTGGTTATGTAAAGAAAAAAAAAACTGACAAGAAACAATACAGATTTCTCTTTAATTTGTTTGCTAGAAGGAAAAATTAAAGTATTGAAGGTACTCAGACTTTAAGGCCATTCCCACTGAGGCACAAACTCTGCCTCGCCTCTTAGTTAAGAATAAGCACAGGAAGCTAAAATTAGACCAGCTGGAAGTCCTATAAATATAACTGATAAGCATTCTCGTCCGTGCCGCATTTGGGTCAGAGTTAAGCTCCCGCTCCAGTGAAATCAATGAGGAGGTAGGAAACAACTTCTATCCAGGGGCCTAAAGCTTTGTCCCCTACTAACCGAGTGAAGTGGGGCTATTATGGCAGTTAACATTTCGCGATTAAATGTGAACAGCCTTTGTCAGATGTTAAATGTCATGTCCCACTGAGACTTCCCTTCCTCTGCCTGCTCGGCTGGACCATTCAGCTGTCAACAGAACCCGTGAGATGGAGACGTTGGTGTTCGTACCTGTCACGTGTTTTCTACATGTGCTATATGTACAAAACGCACACATACAGCATGTCGCCTCCTCCTCCGGACCTCCAGAAGCTCCACTCTGATGGCTGAGTTGTTGGTTTTAGAGGGACGTCATGAGGATGGTGGAGATTGACTGATCTTGGGTCCGGCACCATGGAGGGCGACTTTGTCCACTCGACTCTCTTTTCCATCTTTAGTCATTCATTGCATTTCCCTACATTCTGCTTTTCAAGTTTCTTCTCTCCTTTATCTACTTTCTCAACTGTTCTTTTTTCCATTTAGTTTTTCTCTTGTTCTTTTGGGGGGGGGGGGTGGGGGGGGGCGGCTTTTTGCTACACAAAAACGCCATGGGCTTTTGGTCAACATTAGCTTGTTCTTTGCCATGAGGGCCGCCGTGGCCGACCTGATGGATGGCATGCTGGATGGATGGATGGGATTTAATGTCATTGTCATTACAAGTGCAACAACAAGAATTGTATTCGATCACGAATTTCTAGAAGAAGTCGTTGTGTGTACAGGCACTCGGCTCCTCTCAACGCTTCACTTTTCCATCAAACCTACTGCACATGTGAGTGCCTGTGCATTTGAATCGAGGACGTTATAACGTTGTTCCACCAAATATGTGGAAAAATACCCATTATTGTTCCAAGACATTCAAAATGTCAATAAGACATTTATCCCACACGCACTGCACTGAATTAATATCAGTATCAGCCTGTTGGTCACATTAACATTGGACAAGAACTCGATTTTATGCAAATGCTGACTGATGCAACATGTGACGTATGTTAGTTGGTTGCTTCAAAAAAAAAAAATCAAAGATGGCGGAATACTCTCCCACACAGCTGTATTTCTGTATAAATCAAATATATTTGGTTGGTATTTTTCTCCTATACGTATTTTCTAAAAGTTATTGAGAAATAAACATTTGTATACCTAAAAACTCTGTTTTTGTCACCAGATACAGTAACACCTCTGAGGTGATTTACAAGACATCTAACAGAGACCGGTATTAGCATTAGCAAACTAATGTCAGTACAGGAACTGCCACTGTGACACACGTCAAGTTCTGAGAAAAAAAGCTCCCCGTCATTTATAATCTATCACTCAACATTGTGCATAATAACGGCAAGTAACCATGAGCTGGCCACGCCCGGACACGGCCATCAAAAACGGTATTTACACAGCAACTGCTCGTCACCTTCATTTGTAGCTAATGTGGGTTAAAGAGACGACCCATAGTGAGACACTGCAAATATTTAAGTATTTATATTTTACAGTTGATGTTCAGTAAACTTAAAACTGTCAGATATCGAGTACAAAGTCCGCGTGATGATGCAAAGTCAAACGCGAGCGCATGCACCAGCACCACCGTCACACGTCCACCACACCACAGAACCTGTCCAGTCCAGGATTTCAACTACCCACACAGACCACCAGTCCGTCCCCACCTGCTGATGGTGAACGTGTGCCACGCCCCCCGGTGTGTTGGCGAGGTCACCTCCACATGTATCTTGTCTACTCAGACAAACACAGAAACAGACACAGATGCTGTTTGCTGTCTTCTTTCCAAGATGTTCTTAATCCTGTAGCCAGTTTTGTAATTTTTCACTCAAACATGTGACGTTGTGGCAAAACAGAAAAATAAAGAGCGATGATGTGATGTTGTGGAGGATGCAAATTCAGGTTTTTATTTGGTTTTTTATGATACCCTGAACTGATGGAAATGGATTGTGTAAATGCTTCTTTCACCTTGGCACATGGTCAGAGGTGTTTGGTGGTTGGCTCGACGTGCTTCTGTTGTCCCCCAGTGTGATGTACGTGAATGTGATGTTTGAAGAAGTGTGATGTGAAACAAAATGCCACTCCAAATGTCAGATTACTGAGTCACTCATGTACCATCTGGACGCTATTATGCAAAGTCGCCAAGTAGGATTCTCCAGAGATCATTTATAAGCAAAAAGGATTTTAATGTGACTAATGTCCTCACGGCTACGAGGGCAGCTGGATCCATAAACCGGTGTCTGAAGCTGCCCTCTGCAGCCTTTTGCTGTACCACAGATAGAACGGGTGAAGCCGACTGGCGCCCTCTGACAAACGCACAGCTGCACCAAAAACAACAACAACAACATCCATTTAGCAATTTAGATGGGTTCCTGTTTAATCCACCAATCTGGACAACGTGCCAATCACAAATAATCAACCAACTGTATGATTGGACAACAGCAGCAGCTTTACATCTCCTTTATTAGTTCTTTAAAAAGTCGACAATAACATAACGGACAGCATTAACCTCAACCGCATCATTCCCTCATTGATAAACACGCTTATTTTACAGTGGTAATAATTGATTATTTCATCATTTAATAGAATTTTTTACATTCCAACACACTGCGTTGGACTGGCGTCCCATCCAGGGGGAGTCGTAGTCTTCACACTACGGAAGTCGTGGATAGGTACGAGGACCAAAGGGCCCCAGGGCCAATGTAGGACTTACTCTTCTTAACACACAGTACTGACAGCTAGTGTTAACTACAAACACCACCACACACTGTATTTAGCCACATTTTACCAAAATGACTACATTTTAGAGATAATTTCTACATTTGAGATTGATCACTTTCAAACATGCTTCACCTGTACAGCAAGTTTATTTTTGATGGATGCAGTTTCTCTCCTTGTTGTTTAGTCATCTTCTTCTACTACGTTTTACTCTTCTTCTGTAGAGTGTTTTAACAGTTGGCAGCCATTACTGCTACTAACTGGGCAGACATGTGTACTGCTACCTTCTTGTCCACACTCCCACACATGTAGGTAATATTACTGCCACCTAGTGGTAAGAAGTGAAGCATCATAATCACCACATCCCCACTTCTTTGACGTGAATGCTACTACAATGCTACACGAAGTAAAATTTGAGTCATATTAAAAAAACTTTGCTTTGTGGATAGGGGGCCCAGGGGGCCCGGTGCCCACACTGTGGAAAAAGAGTTGCACTCATTCGTGTGCCCATGGTGAGGTGTGGTCAGTCAGTGCCCGTGCAGCATTATCATGTAGCAGAAAACTACGGCACTATAGACCACTAAGAACCTGGTTTAAAGCTGAGTTTTTCTGCTGCTAACAAAGTGCCAATATTCAGGTGGGTCTTACACAGGTGGTTTCACATCACATGCACACCCTGCTGGTACACACAACAAAACTGAACTGAAAACACCAGCTAAACAAAGATAAAATAAAAACTCACTTCACTGCTTCACTCAGGGAGCTTTGGCGCTCCTGTCCACTAGTGAAACACCCTTACATGATTCACTTTCTGGTACAACTCCAGTTAACTTAGGTTATTTTATGTTATGGCAAAAACACATCCATTACTAATTCAGAAAATAAACTAACTATAAGCTTTAGCAAAAGGAAAGTTTTAAGCCTAATCTTAAAAGTAGAGAGGGTGTCTGTCTCCCTGATCTGAATTGGGAGCTGGTTCCACAGGAGAGGAGCCTGAAAGCTGAAGGCTCTGCCTCCCATTCTACTCTTACAAACCCTAGGAACTACAAGTAAGCCTGCAGTCTGAGAGCGAAGCGTTCTATTGGGTGATATGGTACTACGAGGTCCCTAAGATAAGATGGGACCTGATTATTCAAAACCTTATAAGTAAGAAGAAGAATTTTAAATTCTATTCTAGAATTAACAGGAAGCCAATGAAGAGAGGCCAATATGGGTGAGATATGCTCTCTCCTTCTAGTCCCCGGCAGTACTCTAGCTGCAGCATTTTGAATTAACTGAAGGCTTTTGGGGAACTTTTAGGACAACCGATAATAATGAATTACAATAGTCCAGCCTAGAGGAAATAAATGCATGAATTAGTTTTTGCATCACTCTGAGACAAGACCATTCTGATTTTAGAGATATTGCGTAAATGCAAAAAAGCAGTCCTACATATTTGTTTAATATGCGCTTGAATGACATATCTGATCAAAATGACTCCAAGATTTCTCACAGTATTACTAGAGATCAGGGTAATGCCATCCAGAGTAAGGATCGGTTAGACACCATGTTTCTAAGATTTGTGGGGCCAAGTACAATACTTCAGTTTTATCTGAGTTTAAAAGCAGGAAATTAGAGGTCATCCATGTCTTTATGTCTGTAAGACAATCCTGCAGTTTAGCTAATTGGTGTGTGCCCTCTGGCTTCATGGATAGATAAGCTGGGTATCATCTGCGTAACAATGAAATTTAAGTAATACCGTCTAATAATACTGCCTAAGGGAAGCATGTATAGTGAATAAAATTGGTCCTAGCACTGAACCTTGTGGAACTCCATAATTAACTTTAGTCTGTGAAGAAGATTCCCCATTTACATGAACAAATTGTAATCTATTAGACAAATATGATTCAACCACTGCAGCGCAGTGCCTTTAATACCTATGGCATGCTCTAATCTCTGTAATAAAATTTTATGGTCAACAGTATCAAAAGCACTGAGGTCTAACAGAACAAGCACAGAGATGAGTCCACTGTCCGAGGCCATAAGAAGATCATTTGTAACCTTCACTAATGCTGTTTCTGTACTATGATGAATTCTAAAACCTGACTGAAAGTCTTCAAATAGCCATTCCTCTGCAGATGATCAGTTAGCTGTTTTACAACTACCCTTTCAAGATTTTTGAGAGAAAAGGAAGGTTGGAGATTGGCCTATAATTAGCTAAGATACGGGTCAAGTGATGGCTTTTTAAATATGGTTTTAATTACTGCCACCTTAAAGCCTGTGGTACATAGCCAACTAACAAAGATAGATTGTCATATTTAAGATCGAAGCATTAAATAATGGTAGGGCTTCCTTGAGCAGCCTGGTAGGAATGGGGTCTAATAAACTGTTGATGGTTTGGATGAAGTAACTAATGAAAATAACTCAGACAGAACAATCGGAGAGAAAGAGTCTAACCAAATACCGGCATCACTGAAAGCAGCCAAAGATAACGATACGTCTTGGGATGGTTATGAGTAATTTTTTTCTCTAATAGTTAAAATTTGTTAGCAAAGAAATATCAGAAGTCATTACTAGTTAAAGTTAATGGAATACTCAGCTCAATAGAGCTCTGACTCTTTGTCAGCCTGGCTACAGTGCTGAAAAGAAACCTGGGGTTTTTCTATTTTCTTCAATTAGTGATGAGTAGAAAGATGTCCTAGCTTTACGGAGGGCTTTTTTATAGAGCAGACTCTTTTTCCAGGCTAAGTGAAGATCTTCTAAATTAGTGAGACGCCATTTCCTCTCCAACTTACGGGTTATCTGCTTTAAGCTACGAGTTTGTGAGTTATACCACGGAGTCAGGCACTTCTGATTTAAGCTCTCTTTTTCAGAGCTACAGCATCCAAAGTTGTCTTCAATGAGGATGTAAAACTATTGACGAGATACTCTATCTCACTTACAGAGTTTAGGTAGCTACTCTGCACTGTGTTGGTATATGGCATTAGAGAACATAATGAAGGAATCATATCCTTAAACCTAGTTACAGCGCTTTCTGAAAGACTTCTAGTGTAATGAAACTTATTCCCACTGCTGGGTAGCCATCAGAGTAAATGTAAATGTTATAAGAAATGAAGCACAGAAGGGAGTTTTCAGGGAATACTGTTAAGTCTTCTATTTCCATACCATAAGTCAGACCAATCTAAGATATGATTAAAGTGTGGGTGGACTCATTTACGTTTTGAGCAAAGCCAATAGAGTCTAATAATAGATTAAATGCAGTGTTGAGGCTGTCATTCTCAGCATCTGTGTGAGTTAAATCGCCCACTATAATTATCTTATCTGAGCTAAGCACTAAGTCAGACAAAAGGTCTGAAAATTCACAGAGAAACTCACAGTAACGACCAGGTGGACGATAGATATAACAAATAACAAATAAACAAATTATGAATGAAGAGACCAAGATTACACTTGAACTCTTTTCCTTTTCCGAACCCATAACAGAGAAAGTAATTTGCTCTGTTGCTGGACACCTGAGGCATTAGTGTGGACCAATGGTGGGCGACGGCGCTGGTTTTCTTGCTATTGATCACCTCAGCAGCTGGTTTTATTGATAAGCTCCTCCCCTCAAATTAAAGTCCTGCATCTGTCAAAGTCTGCTGAGGTGATCAGTATCAAGAAACCACGCGCGTCTTTGTCCTTAAAGCCCATCGCTGGATTACAGCATTTCTGCAAAAACCAGACATACACAGCGTTCTTCCAAAACGGCCTGAAAGTCTTCCGGGTTGTCCACCTTTACATGTAGCACAGATGCGTTAGGCAGCCATTAGCTTTTAACTTAGCGCTTTTCCTCATGCACAATTTTCTTGTCTATTTTTACATGAAATTAGAAACAAGTCCTATGCGCATACCAGACCCCCCGTCCCACATAGGACGCCAGTCCACATGAAATTAGAAGGACACAAGGACAGCTTCTACTGTGGACAGAAACCGTTCAGTTTGTGCACGACCACACAACCAAATGTGCAGCAACTTCTGGTTTTCCATCAACTGCTAATATATAAATAAGGTATAATGAGCCGAGAACCTCGTCCTACACTCCAGCTGCTCTTTGTGGGAATCTCAGAGTGCCAAGGCCAAATAAGACATAACATCTGTCCAGAGGGTTCTCAGACTTCCAAAGAATCTACTTACAGTTGGACATGGCTGTTAGTCTCGGAGGGGAGGCGTCCTGGAAGGATTTTAATTAAATCTCAGAACCTGCTAGAAAGTGTCAGGTTTTAGCCCTGGACCTGCCCCGAATCTGGTTTTGTCCCCCAGTCTCTGTCTGTTTCCCTCTCTTTGTCCTTCTGTCTGACCCTGAATGTTTATTTTCTGTTTCTTCCACTTGGTCTTGGTTTTATGATCTGTTACACTTCAGCCACGTTAAGTTCTGTTATAGTTTAGTCTCTGCTTTTATTTAGTCATACTGTGTTATCACATTAAGTTTTGAGGATTATCTGTTACACTTCAGCCACTTGAGTTCTGTTCTAGTTTAGTCTTCATCCTTTACTTTCTGGTTATTCAGTCACTGTCTTGAGCACATTTGTAAATCAGGGTTTTCTGTACACTCCTGCCACATGTTGAGTTCTCATCTAGTTTAGGTCCAGCCTTTAATTTTCTGTTCTGTTCCTGCCTTTGTTTATTCTGTTACCACATTTGTATTCTAGGTATCATTATTTCCTTATTGTTTAACATTTGTTCTGTCACTGTCATATTCCTCTTTTTCCTGCTTTTGTCTGATACGCCCACCTGTCACTCCACTCGTCTCACTCAGCCACGCCTTCTTTCCTGCACCTGCATATCATCATGCCCTGATTCCTCTGATTTAAACCCCTTGTCTTCAACAGCTCACTGCTAGTTCGTTGTGCATTCTGCCTCGTTCCAAGCCACCTGTATCCTGTCATAGTCTGTGTTTTTGCCGTTCTCGACCTCTGCTTGTCCTTGACCATGTTTCTGCCTGAGCATGTTAACCTGCTTCTCTGTGCCTGAACCCTGCTTGTTTTTTTGACTACGTTTTTTGCCTTCTCTGATACACCTGTTTGCTCGTGCTGGAACTCCGCTTGTCACTGACCACGCCGCCGCCTCAACACTGTCTGTACTGCCCCGCCTGCCTGCTTGACCCTGTGTATCAACCTGAGCCTGTTTTTTTGGATAAAGCCTTTTCCTTAACCCACATCTGAGTCATGCATTTGTGTCCATCCGCCCGCTGTGCCTTGCCACCTCAGTCCCTGACAGTAAGCTGTAAGTAAGACAGTACATGGCGGCTTCTCCTGTCTCTCCCGTACTTTTCTGCTCTGGGTGTGAAATGTTTAGTTATTCCTCGGCCTCTTTAGCAGTAACGGTACATGTAATAAGTGCAGCTTATTCGTAGCTTTGGAGGCCAGGCTGGGCGAATTGGAGGCTCGGCTCCGCACCGTGGAAAATTCTACAGCTAGCCAGGCCCCTGTAGTCGGTGCGGACCAAGGTAGCTTAGCCGCCGTTAGTTCCCCCCTGGCAGACCCCGTGCAGTCGGGAAGGCAGGCTGACTGGGTGACTGTGAGGAGGAAGCGTAGCCCTAAACAGAAGCCCCGTGTACACCGTCAACCCGTTCACATCTCTAACCGTTTTTCCCCACTCGACGACACACTCGCCGAGGATCAAACTCTGGTTATTGGCGACTCTGTTTTGAGAAATGTGAAGTTAGCGACACCAGCAACCATTGTCAATTGTCTTCCGGGGGCCAGAGGCAGGGCGACATCGAAGGACCAATTTGAAATTGCTGGCTAAGGCTAAGCGTAAATTGGTAAGATTGTAATTCACGTCGGCAGTAATGACACTTCGGTTACGCCAATCGAGGTCACTAAAAATTAACAGTGAATCGGTGTGTAAACTTTGCAAAAACAATGTCGGACTCTGTTGTTTTTCTCTGGGCCCCTCCCCAATCAGACCGGGAGTGACATGTTTAGGCCGCATGTTCTCCTTGAATTGCTGGCTGTCTGAGTGGTGTCCAAAAAATGAGGTGGGCTTCATTGATAATTGGCAAAGCTTCTGGGAAAACCTGGTCTTGTTAGGAGAGACGGCATCCATCCCACTTTAGAGGAGCAGCTCTCATTTCTAGAAATCTGGCCAATTTTTTGGGATCCTCCAAACTGTGACTGTCTAGCGTTGGGACCAGAGGGCAGAGCTGTGGTCTTATACACCTCTCTGCAGCTTCTCTCCCCCTGCCATCCCCCTATTACCCCCATCCCCGTAGAGACGGTGCCTGCTCCCCAGACCACCATAACTAGCAAAAATCTATTTAAGCATAAAAATTCAAAAAGAAAAAATAATATAGCACCTTCAACTGCACCACAGACTAAAACAGTTAAATGTGGTCTATTAAACATTAGGTCTCTTTCTTCTAAGTCCCTGTTGGTAAATGATATAATAATGATCAACGTATTGATTTACTTCTGCCTAACAGAAACTTGGTTACAGCAGGATGAATATGTTAGTTTAAATGAGTCAACACCCCCGAGGTCACACTAACTGTCAGAATGCTCGTAGCACGGGCCAGGGCGGAGGATTAGCAGCAATCTTCCATTCCAGCTTATTAATTAATCAAAAACCTAGACAGAGCTTTAATTCATGTGAAAGCTTGTCTCTTAGTCTTGTCCATCCAATTGAAGTCCCAAAAAACCAGTTTTATTTGTTATTATCTATCGTCCACCTGGTCGTTACTGTGAGTTTCTCTGTGAATTTTCAGACCTTTTGTCTGACTTAGTGCTTAGCTCAGATAAATAATTATAGTGGGCGATTTAACATCCACACAGATGCTGAGAATGACAGCCTCAACACTGCATTAATCTATTATTAGACTCTATCGGCTTTGCTCAAAAAGTAAATGAGTCCACCCACACTTTAATCATATTTAGATCTTGTTCTGACTTATGGTATGGAAAGTAGAAGACTTAACAGTATTCCCTGAAAACTCCCTTTTGTCTGATCATTTTTTTATAACATTTACATTTACCCTGATGGACTACCCTGCAGTGGGGAATAAGTTTCATTACACTAGAAGTCTTTCAGAAAGCGCTGTAACTAGGTTTAAAGGATATGATTCCTTCTTTATGTTCTCTAATGTCATATACCAACACAGAGCAGAGTAGCTACCTAAACTCTGTAAGGGAGTTAGAGTATCTTGTCAATAGTTTTACATCCTCATTGAAGACAACTTTGGATGCTGTAGCTCCTCTGAAAAAGAGAGCTTTAAATCAGAAGTGTCTGACTCCGTGGTATAACTCACAAACTCGTAGCTTAAAGCAGATAACCCGTAAGTTGGAGAGGAAATGGCGTCTCACTAATTTAGAAGATCTTCACTTAGCCTGGAAAAAGAGTTTGTTGCTCTATAAGAAAGCCCTTCGTGAAGCTAGGACATCTTTCTACTCATCACTAATTGAAGAAAATAAGAACACCCCAGGTTTCTTTTCAGCACTGTAGCCAGGCTGACAAAGAGTCAGAGCTCTATTGAGCTGAGTATTCCATTAACTTTAACTAGTAATGACTTCATGACTTTCTTTGCTAACAAAATTTTGACTATTAGAGAAAAATTACTCATAACCATCCCAAAGATGTATCGTTATCTTTGGCTGCTTTCAGTGATGCCGGTATTTGGTTAGACTCTTTCTCTCCGATTGTTCTGTCTGAGTTATTTTCATAGTTACTTCATCCAAACCATCAACATGCTTATTAGACCCCATTCCTGCCAGGCTGCTCAAGGAAGTCCTACCATTATTTAATGCTTTCAATCTTAAATATGATCAATCTATCTTTTTAGTAGGTTTTGTACCACAGGCCTTTAAGGTGGCAGTAATTAAACCATTACTTAAAAAGCCATCACTTGACCCAGCTATCTTAGCTAATTATAGGCCAATCTCCAACCTTTCCTTTTCTCTCAAAGATTCTTGAGAGGGTAGTTGTAAAACAGCTAACTGATCACCTGCAGAGGAATGGGTCTATTTGAAGAGTTTCAGGTCAGGTTTTAGAATTCATCATAGTACAGAAACAGCATTAGTGAAGGTTACAAATGATCTTCTTATGGCTTCGGACAGTGGACTTATCTCTGTGCTTGTTCTGTTGGACCTCAGTGCTGCTTTGATACTGTTGACCATAAAATTTTATTACAGAGATTAGAGCATGTCATAGGTATTAAAGGCATTGCGCTGCGGTGGGTTTGAATCGATATTTGTCTAATAGATTACAGTTTGTTCATGTAAATGGGGAATCTTCTTCACAGACTAAAGTTAATTATGGAGTTCCACAAGGTTCTGTGGCTAGGACCAATTTATTCACTTTATACATGCTTCCCTTGGGCAGTATTATTAGACGGTATTGCTTAAATTTTCATTGTTACGCAGATGATACCCAGCTTTATCTATCCATGAAGCCAGAGGATACGCACCAATTAGCTAAACTGCAGGATTGTCTTACAGACATAAAGACATGGATGACCTCTAATTTCCTGCTTTTAAACTCAGATAAAACTGAAGTTATTGTACTTGGCCCCACAAATCTTAGAAGCATGGTGTCTAACCAGATCGGTTACTCTGGATGGCATTTCCTGATCTCTAGTAATACTGTGAGAAATCTTGGAGTTATTTTTGATCAGGATATGTCATTCAAAGCGCATATTAAACAAATATGTAGGACTGCCTTTTTGCATTTACGCAATATCTCTAAAATCAGAAAGGTCTTGTCTCAGAGTGATGCTGAAAAACTAAATTCATGCATTTATTCCTCTAGGCTGGGACTATTGTAATTCATTATTATCAGGTTGTCCTAAAAGTTCCCTAAAAAGCCTTCAGTTGGTTCAGAATGCTGCAGCTAGAGTACTGACGGGGACTAGCAGGAGAGAGCATATCTCACCCGTGTTGGCCTCCCTCATTGGCTTCCTGTTAATGCTAGAATAGAATTTAAAATTCTTCTTCTTAACTTATAAGGTTTTTGAATAATCAGGTCCCATCTTATCTTAGGGACCTCGTAGTACCATATTACCCCATTAGAGCGCTTCGCTCTCAGGACTGCGGGCTTACTTGTAGTTCCTAGGGTTTGTAAGAGTAGAATGGGAGGCAGAGCCTTCAGCTTTCAGGCTCCTCTCCTGTGGAACCAGCCTCCCAATTCAGATCAGGGAGACAGATACCCTCTCTACTTTTAAGATTAGGCTTAAAACTTTCCTTTTCGCTAAGGCTTATAGTTAGGGGGCTGGATCGGGTGACCCTGGACCATCCTTGGTTAGTGTTGCTTTAGGACGTAGACTGTGTTTCATAATTATTGTATGGCCTTGCCTTGCAATGTGGAGCGCCTTGGGGCAACTGTTTGTTGTGATTTGGCGCTATACAAGAAAAAAGTTGATTGATTGATTGATAAGCTCTTTTGAAGGCTGAAATAGCAGCAGTTCTCCTCTTTCACATGCCAGAACTCCTCACCGGCTCAAGGTTGTCTACTTTTTTTATTGATTCAGAAGCATCTATTATAAATTCTCAGAGTCAAAGGGGAACTCGCCAAGTGCTTTGCTCTGTCCGTCCAACATCCCAAAAATGTCAGGATGTTCAATTTACAGCTTGACATCGGCAGGCGGTGCGAACAGTACCTCTGTCAAGGCCAAACAACCTTCAGAACCTGACTTGGGATGAACATTATGATGTTGAAGTGTATCACACCTGTAGGTCAGCGTTCAAGAAAAGGTGGAGAACCAAATGAAAAGGCGGATGAGAAGATGAGAAGTTAGGAAATTCTGCAACAACAAAGCAAGAGCTGCAAAAGTCTAAAGATGAGAGAGAAGCTGAGATTGATGGAAGGAAACCAAATGTCACCAGCTGTGTGAAAAACAGAGACAGATGCACTGAAGTGAGGCATCATGAGAACAAGAGGAGAGAAAAAAAAAAATCAAATCTAAGAAATTACCTTCATGTGTGACTGCTGCTTTAAATGGAAAGGAGCTGCTGCCGACCCCTCCCACACCGGGGGCATGTCCAGTGATCGTGGGGGCGTGTCCTCAGAGGACGTCTCTCTGAAAGCAAACACGAGTCCACACGTGGACTTCTGTTACATATGTCATAGTCTGTGTTTAACATAAAACCCCCAACAACACTTAAGTGCGATAAGTGACTGAAAATCTAGTTTTGTACAATATGACCCTTTAACTGGAATAAACCCAAAACTACAAAACACTGCCAGTAAAAGTCACTGAGGGAAAGTGCAGAATTTCAGCTCTTTTAGTTAACTGACAGCAGGTGAGTTTAATTAGATGCAGATGAAAAAAACAGGTGAGACTGAGGAAGGCCCGTTATGGTGAGTTCAGGTACAGTTCAACACCAAAGTGTCCAAACAAACAACAAGAGGACCCATCAAACTGTGGAAAAGTCATGAATCCACAGTCAGAGAATCCACATCAGGATTCTGATCAAACCGAGAACGTTATGTTTGAGTCATCCAAAAACAAAACAAAGCATCAACCACACAAACTCCACTGACAGCACAAACGTCCGCCCAGTCAGTAATAATATAAAAAAAAGAAGAAAAAAGTCCTACATAGTTTTTACAAACTGCCATTGCAGAGGCGGCTGTAGCTTCAGGTGAAGGGGGGGTTGGTTAAGTGTGCTGAAGGTATGCCTGTAGCTTATGTAACCTGTAACCTTTTTCCTGCATTCTTGGGAAGTTTAGGAAACTAAATACTGAGTCTGTGGTCATTGTTTTTAAGACAACTTGAATATTAAACACTGGAAATCATGCTGCAGCATCCATCAATCAGCCTTTGTTTATGCAAAATTTGTTTATGCAAAATTTTATCACATCTTTGACCCCCCCCCCCCAGAGCAGCTACTGCATCGGACCAATCACTTCAGAATTACCAGCCGGTCCGCACGCTGCACCGTTAAATCAAACTGCGGTGATGTATATTTGTGGCGATAAGGAGAAGCCGCTTCATTTGATTTGGATTTCTGTTTCTTGCCTCTGGAGCTGAAAGCTCTGGAAACATTAGCAAACACAGTATTACATGCACAACACGTTATTAAAAAATGCAAGTATGTGTGAAGTCCTGCAGTCATTAAAAAAGGCATTTAGCTTTATTGCTAAATAGATCACATTATGGTGCACAGTTATGGGCATAAAGTTAGCAGAGAAGTTAACCATCATTCTAAATGTCACCAGAATGAACATCAAAAAACTCTTAGCTGTGATTTTTAAACCTGGATGGAGCTGTTTCCTGGAGACTTGTGGAAATCCTCCTGGTCCGAGTTTACTGTGGACACGCTCGCAACTCGGACCCTGCGGGGTGTCCAGCCCGCCTGTGCAACGGGTTGGAAATGCAGCAGAGGTGTTGTAGAACGACTTAAACATTCGAGCACATGTGAAGTGATGATAGTGGCATGCAGGTTTGACAATATAGCTGCCATAATTATCAGTCGCAGTTTTTTGTTTACTAATTTGGGAGGGCCTGTGACATGTACTCCAGTGCAATTTGTAAACCAAAAAGTCTCTTATTATTGTTATTTATAATAATAATTCCTTACCCACACACTGCTCAAATACATTTGTAACAGTGTTAAGGGAAAAAACCTCCCTGTGGCCTTTTTTTTTTTCTTACAGGAAAAAAACCTCAAGCAGTCCAGATTCATCAGGGTGACCATCTGCTTTAGTCATATGAAAAAAAAACATGAGGCATATTCATCTGCATTTTTGATGCTTGAACATTACAATTTTCTTCATTATTTATTTTTCTGATTCATGCTCGATGTGCAGCAGATGCAAACAGCACAAGCATGCAACAACAACAGAGTTAAAACCGTGCTTTTAACAAGCACTTAAATGGACTTTCCTTTTCCCTCGTGATACCTCTGATGTTTGCGAGTCATAATGTTAAAAACCCGACCGGGGACTGTGTTGTAGTGCATTTAGACTGATTCATATCATATATGTTAACATTAATGGTGAACAGTTTTGGACTCATTTAAAATCATATTTATTCTAAATATTAAATACAGACACAGACGGAGGCTTTTGTCAACACTATGTGTTTGTTTTCTGAAAGCTGATGGACTTTAGTCATGTTGCGTCGGATATGACTCCCCCTCTTCACTACGCTTCTGTCTCTTTTGCAGTAGATACATTGTTGTGACTTTTTCAGCCATCACAATGTCTGATGTTGTCAGAAACATTTGAGCCTCTACGGCGCCCTCTAGTGGAAGTGCTGCTTAATTTCCATGCCAACATAAAAGACGTATGGAAGTATGTGGGCAGCAACAGTTGCATCATGTGGAACACAAACGTGCATAAAAGGAGCGTAATGAGTCTGTATTGGAAAGTGACCACTGTGGAAAGCACCTCGCTGGGGATGCAGCCATGTGCCCAGCAGATCTCCTCTGCAGCTTTTCTCTCCCTTCAGAGGTGCTGCACCACAAAGTGAAGAATTTCTGACTGTTATGGCCGACATTGGTCTTGCTGGCTACATGAAGGTGTCACGGTCACAATTAAAGAGGACAACCAGTGGTGTTTGCCATTAAGACATCACATGTGGAGCCGCTTTATAAGTCTCATTTCTGTGAACTCCATCTCGCTTGCTGCTGTTTTAAACCTTTTGATTTATCTCCTCCTCCGGCACTGCAAGAAAATTGTGTGTCAGAATAACTGACTGCTTTACATGGCACCGCTGTGAAATGAGACGATTGTTTGCTTGTGCGGGGCTGAAGGGAAATGCTGAATCTTCCGCTGGAGCTCTGCAACCACACACATTGGTGTGAGTAAAACACTGCACACATCATAAATACACTGCATAATGTTGAGTCAGGAGAATGGTACCTAATGCCGGGGCATCAAGGCTTCCTGTCACATTTTGATTCTAAATAGCCGTGCAAGAACACTCGGGCTTTGAAGCCCATGTGTGAAAAGTGATAAATAGATCCGTTTGAAAGAGTCTGGAACACTCGTACATCAGGGACACAAATGGATAAATTACCTGCATTACCTCAACCAAAGCCAATATATTCTACAGTTACACAACTGAAAGGTTATAGTTACTAAAAATCCATTCAAGATCTGTTGACTTTTACTTCAGGTGTTGATGAACGCACGGAACATACTGCTGCACAATTTAAGCAAAACCTATTGATAATGGACAAAAGTCTGCTAAATATCAAACAATGTCCCACTACAATTGGACAAAATCTATTAAAATGAGGTAACAAAAATTTAAATCTGGTAAAATCCCACAAAACAAGTAACACCACACTGAAATTGTGCAAAATCCTACAAACATCAGACAAAGCCCACACTGAAAAAAATGCTACCTTGGATCAACTTAAAAAAAATTGATGTAATTTGTTACAGCTAATTTTTTTAGTTTCTCACAATGTATATTTATGATTTTGTAAAGTGATTCCAGCAGATTTAAACTGGAAACCACAATTTTCCATTAGACCAATGTAAATAAGTAGTTTGAATGAAGTACACTGTTTCACTTTTGTCAGTGCATGTAAATTGCACAAAATCCTCCAGAATTCAAGCTTAATATGATATATTGAAATAAGCCAACCCCCCCCCCCCCCCCAAAAAAAAGACAAAACAAACAATAGCCCACTGAATTTGTGCAAAATCTTACTGAATTCAGGCAAAAAGCCACTTATACTAGACATAAAACACTCAGAATTCAAGCAGTACGGGGTTGAGGGACGTTGGTAAAATCCTAATGAATAAAGGCAAAGACTGAAGAACAAGCAATAAACAAACATTAGTGTAGTAAGATTGTGCACAAACCTACTGGAAGTAGAACTTTGTCTGCAGATACAGAAATCCTCTTGGCTGTAACCTGCTGAAGGAATCGTCACCTTTTGTCGACCTCACTCAGTGTGCTGACCTGTTTTTACTGTGGGATCATAGAAAAGCTCTGATTTAGTTGAGGTGCAGACCTAAAACTAAACGTTTTTGTCTCATAGATACTCGTATGATTTATGTTTCCAGCACAAAGTATCACGTGTAATTTATGAAGATCCTCGCTGCCTGAGGGACGATCAGTCCATTAAAAAGCCGTTACGCCTCCTCAGCGACATTTGGTTTGATAATGGCATCCACAGCTGTAGAAGGACTTGGTCTTTGCTACACGTCTGTCAGAGAAACAGGTCTCATGTGGGGACAAAGACAGTTTGCATCTAAATGTCCCTCATTAACAACCAAGCAGGTGAAGTCAGAACATTTGAATTTCCCGACAGATCAAATTAGGTGCGATTGCTGCTTTTCCAAGGAGAACCGTTTTTCATACTAGTTTGCAGAGTTTATACGGTGCAACACGTCCCAGCCTGCAGGACGATACTCGTACCTCCTCACCAGGCCTATGGCATCACATATGGACCAAACAAAGTATGAAGGACATGAGTGGATTGCACAATCTCCCATCATAAGTCTTCTTGTTCTTCAAACCTGTGAAAAATACCACTTTCAAACATGACAGATAACCATAATACGTAAATCTCAAAGGGTTGGTGGAGGTTACGTTCTAGACATGTTAGCAGTCCAGACTGCTGACAAACGCTAACAGACAGACAGTCACACCTACGATTATGAAACACACTGGATAACCTGTGCCGGTTTCCCCAAGCAGCTCTCACCCGGCCCCGTTTGGCACCGAGCCCTCCCGAGGAGGCACACCGCTCGGCAAAAGTCAGGGAACTCAGCCATGCCCACACTCAACTCATAACAAGGGGAAGGTGCAGCGCGACGTCTTCCTCAGCTCTTGATATCTCTGGATAATTGTTCAAATATTCAGCATGAAAACTGGATGTGCCACGCCCAGATATTCTAAACGTCTTCAAAAGGAGCACAAGTTTAACTGATCATTCCTAAAAATGGTGTTGTGAAAGTGTAGTGACACGGACCCACAACAGGGGGCGCAAATGAACGGCCAATAGATGAGCCAAAAAGTAACAATTTAATGTTGTGAAACGTGCACAACGAATATACAGACAACCTCAGAATATAATTACAGTCAAATCACAAAGGTGACGTGTGGGCAGGCTCGAGGATAGAAGACGTCTGTCCTGAGATGAACCGGAACCACACGATTTCCTCCGCCACCGAACCCAGAGAATACTGGAGCCGCCAAGTCCCGAATTCCCAGGTGATCACCGTCCCCGACTGTCGGATCTGGTACTGCTGGCGAGAACAAAGACAGTCAAGTGTGGGTGTGTGTACACCCAGTAACAACAACGGTGGGAATGCCACCTCCACCTCTCACTCAATATGCTGATGTGTTTGCAGTGATCCCTCAGAGAAAAAGAGTGCCGTCCTGCACTCACTCAGCTTCCACAAAACAAGGAACCGGTACGCCTGCAAACACTCACAATGTACAGATTACAGATAAACACAAAAAGGCTGAGGATATTACCTGCAATGAAGTACGATATCTCGGCAACGAGGTGGAGATGACGTCTGGTCTTTATGGAGTGTGATGATGAAGAATGAGTGACAGCTGTCAGGAATTAATGAGTGACAGTTGTCAGGAATTAATGAGTGACAGCTGTCACTCCGGGCTGTGTCCGTGGCTGCAGCGCCCTCTCGTGCCTGAAGCCCGCACTTCAGGCAGGGCGCCCTTTGGTGGTGGGCCAGCAGTACCTCTTCTGGCGGCCCACACAACAAATGGATCCAATTGATCTGTTGTGTTGTACTCATGGCATACGTTATTTGTGGATAAATTTAGGCCACGCCCACATTTTGAACTGTTGGCTCAGCACCACTTTGTTTTATGAGCCGTTGTGGAGCTGGATGATAAATCTGCGTATCTACCCTCTGCTGGTATTTGCACAGTAGGATGTGGTGTTTGTGGATTTCCTTCACAGGGGATTTGGTGTAATCCTCCCGCTGATATCAGCGTGATTATGTGGAAGAACCTGCAATCTGCCTGTGCTCATCACTGTATCCACAGCGGCTCTGTTAATATTCAACACTCTTATCTTTAATGTACTCCAAACTGGAATGGTTCATTTGGTCAGTGGGTTTGGGGTCAAATCTTGGACTGCATAGCTTTGAGAGTGGTAACGGTGGAACACATCCATGTAGCGGCGCGGTGCCGTGTGGGAGGCAGCGGCAGTGAGAAGCTGATGGCAAATCGATAGTGATGGATCAAAGTGTCAGGGCTCTTTTTTTTTTTATAACTCCTCCCTCTGCTCCTCTTCTTATTGTCCTCTTCTCCTCTAAGAATCCTAAAGCACACAAACATCTTAAAACCCATCTCTGGTGTTTTGATGGAACTTTTGCCTGAATGTGAGCGAGAGGTGACTTTGAGTCGCGGTGGTGTCAGGTGGCATCAGCCAGCAGCCAATGGAAAGATGAAACGCACCGCAATCGATACTGGAGCACTAAAATTGGTCCCATTTCCCGCAGCCTGATGAATACGTGAACCCACAGTGTTTGTGTGGCGTGCTGACATATACACTTACCGGCCACTTTATTAGGTACACCTTGCTAGTACCGGCTTGGACCCCCCTTTGCCTTCAGAACTGCCTTAATTCTTCATGCCATAGATTCAACAAGATTCTGGTTCTTATTGACATGATGACATCACACCGTCGTTCATTCAACCAGTCTGTCCATCATCCTCTGACCTCTGACATCAACAAGGTGTTTTCATCCACACAACTGTCACTCACTGGATATCTTCTCTTTTTTTGGACCATTATCTGTGAACCCTAGAGATGGTTGTGGGTGTAAATCCCAGTATATCAGCAGTTTGTGAAACACTCAGACCAGCCCATCTGGCACCAACAACCACACCACGTTCAAAGTCACTTAAATCCTTTTTCTTCCTCATTCTGATGCTCAGTTTAAATTTCAGCAAGTCATCTTCACCATGTCTAGATGACTAAATCCATGAAGTTGCTGCCACGAGATTGGCTGATTAGCTATTTGTGCTGACAAGCAATTGAACACGTGTACTTAATAAAGTGGCCGGTGAGTATAAGATATAAATGAAATTAAAATAAAGATGTACCTTTTTTGGTTTTGTTTTGTGTTGTAAGTTCAGGAAATGCTAATTGTACTTGACATTTTCTGGGATATTTTGTAGCATTTTTAGGGGTCAGACCTGAACTCAATTTGAAACAGGAAGATCATTTTAATTCTTCTTCTTCGTCTTTCGGCTGCTCCCGTTAGGGGTCGCCACAGCAGATCAATCGTTTCCATCTCACCCTGTCCTCTATATCTTCCTCTGTCACATCAACCACCTGCATGTCCTCCTTCAACACATCCATGAACCTCCTCTTTGGTCTCCCTCTTCTCCTCCTGCCTGGTGGCTCCATCCTCAGCATCCTTCTCCCTATATACCCTGGGTCCCTCCTCTGCACATATCCAAACCATCTCAATCGCGCTTCTCTGACTTTGTCTCCAAATCGTCCCACCTGAGCTGTCCCTCTGATATGTTCATTCCTAATCTTGTCCATTCTTGTCACTCCCAAAGAGAATCTCAACATCTTCAGCTCTGCCACCTCCAGCTCTGCCTCCTGTCTTTTTGTTAGTGCCACCGTCTCTAAACTATACAACATAGTTGGTCTCACTACTGTCTTGTAAACTTTCCCCTTCACTCTTGCTGATATTCTTCAGTCGCAAATCCCTCCTGCCACCTTTCTCCACCCACTCCACCCTGCCCGCACTCTCTTCTTCACCTCTCTACCACACTCTCTATTACTTTGAACAGTTGACCCCAAATATTTAAACTCATCTACTTTCATCACTTCTGCTCCTTGTAACTGCACTATTCCACTGGGCTCCCTCTCATTCACACACATGTACTCAGTCTTGCTTCTACTGACTTTCATTCCCCTTCTCTCCAAAGCATATCTCCACCTCTCCAGACTAGACTAAACTTGCACTCTACTCTCACTACAGATCACAATGTCATCTGCAAACATCATAGTCCATGGGGACTCCTGTCTGATCTCATCTGTCAACCTGTCCATCACCACTGCAAACAAGAAAGGACTCAGAGCTGATCCTTGGTGTAATCCCACCTCCACCTAATGAGTCTGTCATTCCAACTGCGCATCTCATCGCTGTCACACTATTCTTGTACATGTCCTGCACTACCCTAACATACTTCTCTGCCACTCCAGACTTCCTCATACAATACCACAGCTCTTCTCTTGGCACCCTATCATAAGCTTTTTCTAAGTCCACAAACACACAATGTAACTCTTTCTGGCCTTCTCTGTACTTCTCCAACAGTATTCTCAGAGCAAACATTGCATCTGTAGTGCTCTTTCTCGGCATGAAACCATATTGCTGCTCACAGATCTTCACCTGTTTTCTAAGCCTAGCTTCTACTACTCTTTCCCATAACTTCATGCTGTGGCTAATCAGGTTTATGCCTCTGTAGTTACTGCAGCTATGCACATCACCCTTGTTCTTGAAAATAGGAACCAGCAGCACACTTTGTCTCCACTCCTCAGGCATCCTCTCACTTTCCAAGATTTTATTAAACAATCTGGTTAGAAACTCTACTGCCATCTCTCTGAGACATTTCCATGCCTCCACTGGAATGTCATCTGGACCAACTGCCTTTCCACTCTTCATCCTCTTCATAGCAGCCCTCACTTCTTCCTTACTAATCTCTTGTACTTCCTGATTTACTATCACCACATCATCCAGCTTTTTCTCTCGCTCATATTCTTTATTCATCAGCTCTTCAAAATATTCCCTCCACCTTCTCAGCACACACTCCTCACTTGTCAGCACATTACCATGTGCATCTTTTACCACCCTAACCTGCTGCACATCCTTTCCAGCTCTGTCCCTTTGACTGGCCAATCGGTACAAGTCCTTTTACTATTCAACCTCTTGTACAGCTCGCAATATGCCTTTTCCTTCGCTTTTGCCACTTCTCTTTTCGCCTTACACCGCATCTCCTTGAACTCCCGTATACTTTCTTCATCTCTACGACTATCCCAAAACTTTTTCGCCAACCTCTTTCTCCTTATGCTTTCCTGGACCTCTTCATTCCACCACCAAGCCTCCTTGTCTTCCTTCCACTGTCCAGATGTCATACCCAGTACTGTCCTAGCTGTCTCCCTCACCACATCTGCAGTACTTTTCCAGTTGTCCAAAATTGCTTCCCCTCCAACCAGTGCTTCTCTCACCTGCTCGCTAAATTTCACACAACAGTCTTCCTCCTTCAGCGTCTACCATCTGATCCTTTGTTGAGCTCTCACTCTCTTCTTCTTCACCTCTAAATTCATCCTACAAACAACCATCCTATGCTGTCTAATGACACTCTCTCCTGCCACCACCTTACAGTCTCTGATTTCCTTTAGGTTGCCTCTCCTATAAAGAATGTAGTCCACCTGTGTGCACATTCCTCCACTCTTATATGTTACCCTGTGCTCCTCCCTTTTCTTAAAGTAGGTATTCGCCACAGCCATTTCCATCCTTTTTGCAAAATCAACTACCATCTGTCCTTCCCCATTCCTATCCTTGATACCATATCTACCCATTACTTCCTCATCACCTCTGTTCCCTTCACCAACATGCCCATTGAAGTCTGCTCCTATCACCACTCTTTCATGCTTGGGCACACTCTCCACCACCTCATCTAACACACTCCAGAAATAATCTTTCTCCTTCATCTCACAACCTACCTGTGGGGCATATGCACTGATGATATTCATCATCACCCCTTCAATTTCCAACTTCACACTCATCACCCTGTCAGACACTCGCTTAACCTCCAACACACTTTTAACATACTCTTCCTTTAAAATGACCCCAACACCATTTCTCTTCCTGTCCTCACCATGGTACAACAACTTGTACCCACCGCCGATGCTCCTGCTCTTACTTCCATTCCACTTGGTCTCTTGCACACACAATATGTCTACCTTTCTCCTCTCCATCATATCAGCCAGATCTCTCCCTTTACCAGTCATACTACCAACATTCAAAGTCCCCACTCTCATTTCCACCCTTCTAGTTTTCTTCTTCTCCCGCTGTTTGTGGAAACGTTCTCCTCCTCTTCTTCGTCGTCTTCGACCAGCAGTAGCCCAATTTCCACCGGCACCCTGTTGGGCAACAGCACCGGTGGTGGACGTTGTTAACCCGGGCCACGACCGATCCGGTATGGAAATTCGATTCTTAGTCTGCATAGTTGGGTTGGCTTGTTTTACGCCGGATGCCCTTCCTGATGCAACCCTCCTCATTTATCCGGGCTTGGGACCGGCACTCAGAATGTACTGGCTGCACACCCCATGTGGCTGAGTTAGGAAGATCATTTTAACTATGTTGAACAAAATAAGCCAAACTTTTCTGAAACAAAATTTAAAAAAATTAAGGACAGATCGAAACAAAGATGAAACCGAGTAGCATAATTTCGTCAAACTTGAAAATTTTGCATTCGTATATGAGACATTGTGGGTCTCCAACCCAGTAATTTTGCTGAGTTCCATTTATTTTGGAAATTGTACGTTGTAACAGGGAATGACGTCACCCCCGAGGGGAATGCCTTCCAATATTCCACACAGTTGAAAAACAAGCAGGAGGCCTAAAAGATTTTGGAATAGAGAGTGCTACAAACAAACAAACAAATAAACAACAGTGCAGTCCACCAAGAGTGGACAGATTGCACAGAAGTAATATCAGTGTTTACCGCTTGGTTTGTAGCGTGTGTAGCCGGTCATTGTTAGCAACAGATCCCGGGTCAGCCAGTATTAGCAGGACCAATTAATAAGACACATTACGCGATACCTTGTGCATAAAAATGCTGCAGCAACATGTGCACAGACAGCGGTACTATGTGCACAATTTATAACCCTGGACACAAAAATACATAAGTGCTAAAAAACAGGAACAACTCCAACTGTCACTACTGTTGCTGCCGGGAGCAGCCATCTTGGATTGCGAAGTCAGAGTATGTGCGGCTGGAACGAGTTGACGAGAACGCTTAATGTCTTCTGGACCCAAAACATGTTCCGGATCAAATTCAAAATGAAATCCCTCATTTTCAATGACATTATCTATTTGCTCCTCTTAAGTTAAAAGCTGCTCTGTGCCAAACATTCTTCTGGACCTGAGTTCCAGAATTTATCATTGAGCTTCTCACCAAATTTCACTGAAATTCATTCATTACTTTTTGAGTTATTCTGCTAAGAGTCAAAGGAAAACATGGTGAAAACATTACCTCCTTGGCGAGGCTAAGAGTTGTTGAGAACATGGCACAAAAATGATAGAAGTCGAGAGAAAGAGTCAACAAACATGACAATCCAGCAAAAGTCATGGGAATGAACACTTGGCTAAATACTGAGGCCATGATGGGATGATTGCTTGTAGATGTGGTGGACAGGTGATTGGTGATGGCAGGACAGGAAGGGGGTGTGGTCAAACGTCAGGGAGAATAAATGGATGTCAAAGTACTGTTACTTGTACCGTCTCTACCTGCCGTCCACTGTCACCCTGCTGATCCACAGCTGCAGGAAGAGTTCCGGTGTTTGTGCTGAGGACCAAACTCAACGGTGACGTTGGTACTTCAGTATTTCCTCCAATGTTACATCAGGGGCACCACAATCATCAGGACAACATTTTGACTATATTTGTTTGTATTTATTTTGTAAATTTGACCCCTTCCTTGAATTACTGGTTTATTGTACAAACTTGTCCAATGTGATTTTTCTTCTTGTTGTTTTGTTTGTTTCAACTAAAATGTAGCACAATCTAATAAATCACTTGGTTCTGTTTTCTAGGAGAAAAACACGGGCCGGTGCGCTCCCAGAGTCACCATGGTAGGGACGGCTACTCTTTGTTAACGGGTCCAAGTTGCTTCTAACCACATTTATTAGATAATCGCTGCCCTAACAGCCTGTTAACCATCAGTACTGTTAATCCAGTGGATGATCTGCATCCTGGTCAGTGTTTAGAGGCAGCTTATACCTGGACTGTTCCTCGTAGTGCAGTGACTTCCTGTTTCCGTCTCTTTATACCCAAGTTGGGTGTTTTTCCTCGTGATGTTCAGCTCTCCTGTATCTGTGACAAGTTTGTGTGTGTGTGTGTGTGTGTGTGTGTGTGTGTGTGTATGTGCGCGCAAGTGCGTGTGCCTGATGTGGGTTCGCCTACAAGAAAACATTCCAAAGAGGTGTTTCCAGTCAGATCTCAAACACTCGTCCAGACCGGACTGACCCTCTTGGTGTTTGATGCAGTTGGCCCACATTGTATTTTTACTGTATTTTTGCTCACTTGGTCCCATTTCCTACCTGTGTTTTGCTTCCTGCCTTTTCTTTAAAATGTATGTTTTGACCTGTTTAACGCCTTTTCTTCCTGTGTATGACCGTCCTAACCTTCTTGTTGTGTGTGCTCGTCGACTCTGTCCGTCTCCGTGGAGAGGAGGGCTGGTCTATAAAGGCACGGATAAAGGCAGTTTTGATGATGTTACTTCTTTTATTTGAAGAAGACATCAGAAAAATCTGTGCTTATCCTTGCTTGCGATATACGGACCCTCCTCTTCGTCCTCTTCGTCCTCCGCCTCCTCTCAAAGGAAGTCTCCACAGCAAATGGATTCGGTTGGTATGTCGATCAACTGCTGAGGAAAATGGCTTTTTTATTAGAAAATTGTACTCAGAATGCAACACCTGATGGAAATTATTTTTCTGTTCCGCTGTTTGATTTTCAGGGAAGAGTATTACCTTTAAAGCCAGCGAGCCGCTTCAGTTCTGTAGTGTATCAACAGAGTGAAGCAGGAATGGTGCTCTCAGAACATCACGAGACGCCAGGACAATGAAATGGACCTCTTATTGCCTTTTAACACTCGGGGCCACAGAGGGTCACTGTGGGTTCACTGTCACATTTCAACATGAACTGGATATAAAATCCGTCTCAATCTATTGCCCCCCACCAGCTCCGCTGAGACTTTCACGCCACATGTTGTCAAGTTGGACACTTGGTGACGTGGAACTACTTGGCCTTTGGTGTCTCGGGGTGATTGGCTTTTATGAGACAAGAGAAAAACCTTCAGGCTGTGCAGCGAGAAACTGTGTGCAACAGAATCCTGATCGTCATTTATGGTGCTGTATTTTAACGCGGCTCCAACCAGTTCAAAATGTGAGTGAATTTATAGATTTAGATGCAGCCGCAATAAAAACAAATTATGCCTCTAGAACAGGGTTGCCCAATACAGGGTCATGGGCAAGGGCGTAGCACCAAATTCTGGGCCCTAGGTGCTAGCCATATTGAGGCCCCCCCCCCACGCACGCACACACACACACACACACTGTTATGTTCTTTTTTATTAATGGAAACACCAAATTTCTAATGTGTAGTCAAACCAGGTCTAAATCATGTATACCTTAGATCATACCTGGGAGTCAGAACCCTTTTTAAAGTTGGGGGAACAATATTGAGTTGGGGGGGGGTCTGGGGGACCAAATTGCAGCATTTTCAAGAAAAATGCTGCAATTTGGTGCATCCCAGTGCATTTTAACAGATATATACCCCAATGTTAACTTGACTACAAATTAGGGTTTTGGATATAAAATCTATAGTCACAGCAAAATATCTAATTTAACACAATTTTCCAAAATAAGTAATTAAATAAAAGTAAGTGTAATTCATCACTTAACAGTGTGTAATTCCCTTTGTGAAGAAAAAAATACATAATACAGTATTCTACAATCAAAACATTAAAGAACAGATTACCCATCTTATAGTCAATGTCATTCAGTAAACTCAGTCCATATTAATAACAAACAGACTTTCAGAATATTACTCCCTTAACTGACAACTTGTAGGTTAAGGGAGTACTGGACTGTCTTATGAAGTAATAAAAAATAATGTCATAATAAAAATGACATATTTTATAACCCTGTATTTGAAAAAAGAAGGTAATTCCTGTTATTTCTTAACAGTATTAGACTGAATAAATCAATGCAGTATATTTGTGTTTGTTAAAAAATAAGGAAAAAGGTTCATTCATATTATATAGTCTCTACATTCATACCATAATAGCCCTATTCCTTTTCTGTATATTTTGTAATTCTCTGTAATATTATATAGTTTTGTATAGTCATCTTTATCTGTCCCTCGGTTCCTGGGATTACAGAGACACACCATTTATTAGGTAATCCTAAAAAGCAAATAGACAAAACAGGAAAAAAAAATGTTGTAAAGGTTACTAAAATTTAATTACATTTTAGTTAAATAATTTGCTTGTAAAGTGGCTCCATAAGCTCACCTTCACTAACATCCTCGTTGCTTGTGTTCTTTTATGGTTTTGTCTTTTTATTGTGTTTTTAAATTTTTTATTAGATTTTCTGTTTTTATTATGCTGTGTGAAGCACCTTGAGGCGATCTCATTGTGAATTGGTGCTATATAAATTAATAAATTTGATTTGATTTGACAAGATGAGGGACCAGAACCTGGACCAGCATCTCCTGCTTTGTCTGAAACTAAAGGCCGTGGGGTTCATAATGTTAATATTACATTCTGATAATACATTTTTTTTATTGTAAAAAGTTTAACCAATTTGTGTGTGTGCATGTGTTTTTGTAGGCAGGTGTGTGTGCAGCTGGACTGTGGTCATATTATAACCCACAGAAGATAGGCAGGCTAATGCATGTTTTTTGTGTCATTGTAATAAAACAGACTTTTCCAAATCTGCACATATATAATGAAAGGGACAGCGCTAAATGCACGCAGTTAATTTTAGTATTTGGGTAATTCATTTGCCATAAATATGCTAACAACCAGTAGAAAGTCAGGGGAGACTGGATCAAGATTTTTGATTTCTTGCAGCAGAAGTAAGCTGTCCTGCTCCTGTCCTGCTCCTGTCCTGCTCCTGTCCTGTGTGTCGTCACAGCAGCTGCGTGCTGCTCCGTGTCCCCCTCCCTCCCTTTCTCCCCCCCATGTGGACTGTGTGTCCCGTGGGGGGAGATGAGCAGAGCTGCGGCTGCTTGTTTAGTTATTTTGCCACCTAAACTGGCGTGGGTTTGTGTCTTTCCCTGTTAAACTGTGAAGTTTATATGTCATCAGTGCTGATATTAGCAAGTTTCCTGCGTGCACGTTAAGATAGTTTTCGAGCTCACCTCTCTTCTCAAAGAATTTGGTCTTAAAAAATCCGGACTTTGATTTTTTTTTTTTTTTTTTTTTTGTAAAGATTATTTTATTTATATTTCAGCCTAAAAACCTCTCCTCATGCTTTCAGATCCCATTTAGGATGTGTGTGTGTGTGTGTGTGTGTGTGTGTGTGTGTGTGTGTGTGTGTGTGTGTGTGTGTGTGTGTGTGTGTGTGTGTGTGTGTGTGTGTGTGTGTGTGTGTGTGGGTGACAGCGTGCCACCTGTGCGCCTGGACTAAACCATTGTAAAACTGTGCAGGGGTGGAAGGGCCCTCAGAGATCTTTCAATATTATTGTTAGAACAGAATTATGTTTCACAGCATTTATACATACAGATTATATTCTTTTACAACATGAATTGTATGGACATTAATAAAATGCAACACAAAAATGTATTTAATGCCGTTTTTTTGTGGACCCCCTCCCATGCTCTGGGCCCTGGGTACATAGTACCCTTTACCCCCCAGTCCGACACCCCTGGTCATGAGCCACACTTGACCGACCTTCCCTTTGTTGCAGCCTGCAATGGCATTTGTCCAGAATTCAAGTGTTTTTATTTTGTTGAAAATTTAGAAATTAGAATATTACTTTTTTTAAAATAAAATTTAATACATTAAAATGTATTTTATTTACACAGAGTCGACATTTATTTTTGGCCTGTGTCCCACAATCCAGATTAAATTATGACCCTTCAAAGGACATAAATTGGGCACCTCTGATCTAGAATCCAAATTCTTTTTGAGAATATGCATTTATTTTTATGTCTTAAAAATTCCAGCAAATAACCAATTGGTGTGTATCTTCTGATTAATAAATGAATAAACCTGAGAACTGTTGGTAGATATTTAGTGAAGTCTGGCTCATACATTTGATTTGAAAGAGTTGTGCAAATGAATGTGAACGTTGGTGACTCTTTGTCAAACCAACACCTTAGCCATAAACACTATGTGAAACACCAACGTAGCCATAAACACGATGTCAAACCACCATCTTAGCCATAAACACTATGTGAAACCACCAATGTAGCCATAAACATGATATCAAACCACCATCTTAGCCATAAACACGATGTCAAATCAACAACTTAGCCATAAACACTATGTCAAACCACCAATGTAGCCATAAACACGATGCCAAACCACCAACTTATCCATAAACACTATTGCAAACCACCAATGTAGCCATAAACACTATGCCAAACCACGAACGTAGCCATAAACACTATGCCAAACCACCAACCTAGCCATAAACACTATGCCAAACCACCAACTTAGCCATAAACACTATGCCAAACCACCAACCTAGCCATAAACACTATGGCAAACCACCAATTTAGCCATAAACACTATTGCAAACCACCAATGTAGCCATAAACACTATGCCAAACCACCAACTTAGCCATAAACACTATGCCAAACCACCAACCTAGCCATAAAAACTATGCCAAACCACCAACTTTGTCATAAACACCATGTCAAACCACCAATGTAGCCATAAACATTATGCCAAACCACCAACGTAGCCATAAACACTATTGCAAACCACCAATGTAACCATAAACACTATGCCAAACCACCAACGTAGCCATAAACACGATGTCAAACCACCAATGTAACCATAAACACAATGCCAAACCATCAACTTAGCCATAAACACAATGCCAAACCACCAATGTAACCATAAACACAATGCCAAAACACCAACTTAGCCATAAACACGATGTCAAACCACCAATGTAACCATAAACACAATGCCAAACCATCAACTTAGCCATAAACACAATGCCAAACCACCAATGTAACCATAAACACAATGCCAAAACACCAACTTAGCCATAAACACGATGTCAAACCAACAACTTTGTCATAAACACAATGTGAAACTAACTCAGCCATAACTCTTTCAGTTGTGGCTAAGAATAAACAGAAACCTTTATCTGGCAGCCAAATTTTGTTTTGTGATGGGAATGAAACAGCACGGCTCACATTGACTTCTTGAACCAATCATGAGCTATACTCCATTTGTAGAAATGCACTCTGTGATCAACTGGTTTTGCCTTCACCTCCTTTATTAAACAAACTATTAAGCTGAGGCAACTGTAGACCAGAATCATGCAAATATTAAAGTAAGATATGTGCAACGATTCAAATATTTTGATATTTTAAACAAACCACCATTCTTGATTCTGTACTGATTTGTTGTGTTTGACTTGGTTATGTAAAGAAAAAAAAACTGACAAGAAACAATACAGATTTCTCTTTAATTTGTTTGCTAGAAGGAAAATTAAAGTATTGAAGGTACTCAGACTTTAAGGCCATTCCCACTGAGGCACAAACTCTGCCTCGCCTCTTAGTTAAGAATAAGCACAGGAAGCTAAAATTAGACCAGCTGGAAGTCCTATAAATATAACTGATAAGCATTCTCGTCCGTGCCGCATTTGGGTCAGAGTTAAGCTCCCGCTCCAGTGAAATCAATGAGGAGGTAGGAAACAACTTCTATCCAGGGGCCTAAAGCTTTGTCCCCTACTAACCGAGTGAAGTGGGGCTATTATGGCAGTTAACATTTCGCGATTAAATGTGAACAGCCTTTGTCAGATGTTAAATGTCATGTCCCACTGAGACTTCCCTTCCTCTGCCTGCTCGGCTGGACCATTCAGCTGTCAACAGAACCCGTGAGATGGAGACGTTGGTGTTCGTACCTGTCACGTGTTTTCTACATGTGCTATATGTACAAAACGCACACATACAGCATGTCGCCTCCTCCTCCGGACCTCCAGAAGCTCCACTCTGATGGCTGAGTTGTTGGTTTTAGAGGGACGTCATGAGGATGGTGGAGATTGACTGATCTTGGGTCGGCACCATGGAGGGCGACTTTGTCCACTCGACTCTCTTTTCCATCTTTAGTCATTCATGCATTTCCCTACATTCTGCTTTTCAAGTTTCTTCTCTCCTTTATCTACTTTCTCAACTGTTCTTTTTTCCATTTAGTTTTTCTCTTTGTTCTTTTTTGGGGGGGGGGGGGGGGGGGGGGGGCTTTGTTGCTAAAAAAACGCCATGGGGCTTTTGTCAAACATTAGCTTGTCTTTGCATGAGGGCGCCGTGGCGACTGATGGATGGATGGATGGATGGATGGATGGGATTTAATGTCATTGTCATTACAAGTGCAACAACAAGACTGATCGATCACGATTTCTAGAAGGAAGTCGTTGTGTGTAAAGACTCGGCTCCTTCAAGCTTCACTTTTTCCATCAAACATGCACATGTGAGTGCGTGCATGTGAATGAGGACTGTTAAACGTTGTTCACACCAATATGTGGAAAAAACATATTGTTCCAAGACATTCAAAATGTCAATAAGACATTTATCCCACACGCACTGCACTGAATTAATATCAGTATCAGCCTGTTGGTCACATTAACATTGGACAAGAACTCGATTTTATGCAAATGCTGACTGATGCAACATGTGACGTATGTTAGTTGGTTGCTTCAAAAAAAAAAAATCAAAGATGGCGGAATACTCTCCCACACAGCTGTATTTCTGTATAAATCAAATATATTTGGTTGGTATTTTTTCTCATATACGTATTTTCTAAAAGTTATTGAGAAATAAACATTTGTATACCTAAAAACTCTGTTTTTGTCACCAGATACAGTAACACCTCTGAGGTGATTTACAAGACATCTAACAGAGACGGTATTAGCATTAGCAAACTAATGTCAGTACAGGAACGCCACTGTGACACACGTCAAGTTCTGAGAAAAAAGCTCCCCGTCATTTATAATCTATCACTCAACATTGTGCATAATAACGGCAAGTAACCATGAGCTGGCCACGCCCCGGGAACGGCCATCAAACGGTACACAGCAACTGCTCGTCACCTTCATTTGTAGCTAATGTGGGTTAAAGAGACGACCCATAAGTGAGACACTGCAAATATTTAATATTTTATATTTATCAGTTGATGTTCAGTAAACTTAAAACTGTCAGATATCGAGTACAAAGTCCGCGTGATGATGCAAGTCAAACGCGAGCGCATGCACCAGCACCACGTCACCACGTCCACCACACCACAGAACCTGTCCCAGTCCAGGATTTCAACTACCCACACAGACCACCAGTCCGTCCCCACCTGCTGATGGTGAACGTGTGCCACGGCCCCCCGGTGTGTTGGCGAGGTCACCTCCACATGTATCTTGTCTACTCAGACAAACACAGAAACAGACACAGATGCTGTTTGCTGTCTTCTTTCCAAGATGTTCTTAATCCTGTAGCCAGTTTTGTAATTTTTCACTCAAACATGTGACGTTGTGGCAAAACAGAAAAATAAAGAGCGATGATGTGATGTTGTGGAGGATGCAAATTCAGGTTTTTATTTGGTTTTTTATGATACCCTGAACTGATGGAAATGGATTGTGTAAATGCTTCTTTCACCTTGGCACATGGTCAGAGGTGTTTGGTGGTTGGCTCGACGTGCTTCTGTTGTCCCCCCAGTGTGATGTACGTGAATGTGATGTTTGAAGAAGTGTGATGTGAAACAAAATGCCACTCCAAATGTCAGATTACTGAGTCACTCATGTACCATCTGGACGCTATTATGCAAAGTCGCCAAGTAGGTATTCTCCAGAGATCATTTATAAGCAAAAAGGATTTTAATGTGACTAATGTCCTCACGGCTACGAGGGCAGCTGGATCCATAAACCGGTGTCTGAAGCTGCCCTCTGCAGCCTTTTGCTGTACCACAGATAGAACGGGTGAAGCCGACTGGCGCCCTCTGACAAACGCACAGCTGCACCAAAAACAACAACAACAACATCCATTTAGCAATTTAGATGGGTTCCTGTTTAATCCACCAATCTGGACAACGTGCCAATCACAAATAATCAACCAACTGTATGATTGGACAACAGCAGCAGCTTTACATCTCCTTTATTAGTTCTATTTAAAAAGTCGACAATAACATAACGGACAGCATTAACCTCAACCGCATCATTCCCTCATTGATAAACACGCTTATTTTACAGTGGTAATAATTGATTATTTTCATCATTTAATAGAATTTTTTACATTCCAACACACTGCGTTGGACTGGCGTCCCATCCAGGGGGAGTCGTAGTCTTCACACTACGGAAGTCGTGGATAGGTACGAGGACCAAAGGGCCCCAGGGCCAATGTAGGACTTACTTCTTCTTAACACACAGTACTGACAGCTAGTGTTAACTACAAACACCACCACACACTGTATTTAGCCACATTTTACCAAAATGACTACATTTTAGAGATAATTTCTACATTTGAGATTGATCACTTTCAAACATGCTTCACCTGTACAGCAAGTTTATTTTTGATGGATGCAGTTTCTCTCCTTGTTGTTTAGTCATCTTCTTCTACTACGTTTTACTCTTCTTCTGTAGAGTGTTTTAACAGTTGGCAGCCATTACTGCTACTAACTGGGCAGACATGTGTACTGCTACCTTCTTGTCCACACTCCCACACATGTAGGTAATATTACTGCCACCTAGTGGTAAGAAGTGAAGCATCATAATCACCACATCCCCACTTCTTTGACGTGAATGCTACTACAATGCTACACGAAGTAAAATTTGAGTCATATTAAAAAAACTTTGCTTTGTGGATAGGGGGCCCAGGGGGCCCGGTGCCCACACTGTGGAAAAAGAGTTGCACTCATTCGTGTGCCCATGGTGAGGTGTGGTCAGTCAGTGCCCGTGCAGCATTATCATGTAGCAGAAAACTACGGCACTATAGACCACTAAGAACCTGGTTTAAAGCTGAGTTTTTCTGCTGCTAACAAAGTGCCAATATTCAGGTGGGTCTTACACAGGTGGTTTCACATCACATGCACACCCTGCTGGTACACACAACAAAACTGAACTGAAAACACCAGCTAAACAAAGATAAAATAAAAACTCACTTCACTGCTTCACCTCAGGGAGCTTTGGCGCTCCTGTCCACTAGTGAAACACCTCTTACATGATTCACTTTCTGGTACACTCCAGCTTAACTTAGGTTATTTTATGTTATGGCAAAACACATCCATTACTAATTCAGAAAATAAATATAACTCCTTTGTGCTCTGCGCCCAACTCTGCACTCAGATTTCATACTGTGATAAAAGTGGAGTTGGACACACCCCAAATGCATGTGCACTATGTAGCTTAGATATCCAACAGTGATAGTCAAGATAGGGCCCCAAGAGTGTAAATGGATATTAGACAAGAGGAGTCTGAGCAGTTTAAAAAGTACATGACTGAAAACAGACTGTGCAATTATTGTGCTAATATATGTTAGTTTAATGATAAGATGATTACATTTCTCATGATTACATTTATTCTACCAATTAACTTTTCCAGCTTGGATGTAAATTTTTCTATTGAAGAATTTACTCAAACAATGACTGCGTGTTAGATAAATATCATTCATAATAAAGGTCATGGAACAGTAATGGGACCCATGTGATAAAATTAGTTGTATGCTAACACTGTAAATGTTAATTCAATATAAAGTTTATTGCAGCAGCATTTATTCAGTCACACGTTCGTCATCTGCGTCATTTGGCTGTTCTTTTATCCTGCTCGTTCTGTGTTTGATATCTAAAGCGCGGCAAGCCGGCGGGTACGGACTCCTGCCACTCTCTGAGCATTTTGGGCAATGTGGTGTGGAGAAGTTATTTGTCAGCTGGAGGAGGCAGAAGGAGATACGGGGCACTGCAGTGCCGCCGCCATAACCATCATGGCGGGTTAGTGCCGGGATTCTTCTTGAATACGGTTAATTGGTCCCCAGATTATGGTGGATTGCTGAACGTGGCCATCCAGCCTCTTAATGAGCCCCGTCCTCTGCCTGTCCTCAGCTGGCCGTTCAGGCCCGTTTGTCTGTCCAGAAAGGACGATGAGACGAAGTTACCAGGAAAGTTTCCAAACAAAGTTCACTGGGTTTTTGAAATGAGTCACATTTTCCTGAAGCTCTTTTATTATTTTCCATTTCTTTCCCTAACTCTAACCATAACACCCCCCGCGTGTGTCACCCTGCTTTGTGGCCATCATGAACATGTGGGGCTTTTTGTGACGGCATCACAAACCATAGATTGATTTTTTTGTGATGCCATCATGAAATGGCCTGCAATTGGGTTGTCCATTACAGGGACTCCGCCCATCACTTCCTGTTTGTCTTTTGAGCTGTCAGTCACTGTGATCGCCATAAACAGTTTGACATTGTGTTTATGGCGATCACAGTATATATATATATAAGATACATATTTCAATACTGACTGTGGTTGTTTAGCTGCAGCACTTCTGTCTATGCATGTTTGGCATTTCCTTGTTGTGGTTTATTTGTTTCTATATATTGTTTTGGGTTAAGTAGATGTTCACCCCACTGATTCTTGTCTGCTTGAGGTTTTTTCCCTGAAGATGAGCGTCCACAGGGTTTGCTCAGGGGGTGTGTAAGGTTCAGATGGTGCTCATGTTATTTTTGACTGAGTAACGGCAGATAGGTTTTGGGGTAGTGAATCAGATCTTCATAGATCTGCATGTTACTGGATTCCAAAACCACATGAAACTGTTTCAGAAGTTGGAACTGATTGTTTTCACCTGGCAGAAGAAGCTCAGAGTTTGATCAGAAAACATACTGTTGAATGTGACAATTTGGATGGAAACACGGCCCCAACAACACAGCCCCCCCCCCCAACAAAAGAAAAAACCCAATAGGGATCAGGGTTGTTCCCAGCCGGCTGCAGTTTGGTGCAAATATACAGAACATGGAAAAATTGCAGAAGAAAAACCAGCAGGTTGACCAAAGAAGAGGTCAAAGTGTGAAGATAGAAAAGTCAAAGCAGTACGTCTTGAAAATAGACTGTGCACAACAAAACAAATAGAAAACAAATGGAAGAACACAGGGGTCAATGTGTGTGACGGAACTGTAAGAAATGGATTCATATGATTGTAAGACCAAACAAAACCAGCAGCTACAGAACAGAGAGTAAGGACGACCGGTGTCACCGACTGAACGGTCCCTCTAAAAATCAGTCCCCCCTGATGACGCGCTTCATGGATTATCACCTCGTTTCTGCTTCAAACTGCCTCCAGTCATAATCTGTCTCAGTGACAGATATCTGAAGCTTCAGTACAACAATCATTTACACATAAATTCAGCATTATTTCATCATAAAAGGCGGAGGAAGCAATCAGAGCGCCACGGCTAAACGAGCTGCTAGCTGATGCATCACTGTGCGTCGGTCATTTCAAAGCATCGCAGAATTTCGTGGAGTTTCTGCTTAAAACTGATTTTAGAATGATTTAAGAGGTTTTACCTTTATCATCTGATGGTTAATAATCCCATTAATTCATTTGATTGCTTTGGGTGAAGAGACTCCGTCTCAGACGTGCGGCTGTGGTCCGAAATGACGCATGTGCAGATGCAAAAGGTGGGTTGATTTTTAGGGGCAGACCGTTCAGTCTGCGACACCGGACCAAAGTGAGGACTCAGGGAGGACTCAGTGAGGACTGAGGGAGGACTCAGTGAGGACTCAGGGAGGACTGAGGGAGGACTGAGGGGAGGACTCAGTGAGTACTCAGTGAGGACTCAGTGAGGACTCAGGGAGGACTCAGTGAGGACTCAGGGAGGACTCAGGGAAGACTCAGGGAGGACTCAGGGAGGACTCAGCACTGGACATGGACTGGGAATTTTAACTGTTGCTGCATATGAAGAAATGTTTCACAAAGCCAGAATGTTTGGTTTTGAGTGAAAGTGGTTTGCGTCATGTATTGATTTATTTGTTCTGAAGTAACAAAGCTGGCCGGACGTCCTGTTTTATCCTCTTTGATGCATGAAAATAGATGGAATGGTCCTGATCAAAGGACTCTTTGCGGTCTCAGGTGCAGAAATACAAACATATGGTTGCAAAATACTGTGAATTTTGAAACCTGTTATCTTTCCGTGGGAATCAACAAGAATAAACTTGGAATTTGTGACTTGCAGCTCAGCCTGTAACAAGGACCTGAAATGTCACAATCTTACACCGTGATCTCGATTGAAACAAGATGATTTAATGCAAATTCAGTTGAGTTTTTTCACTGCACCCTGCATCCCTCACTCACATGCACACAGCACGTGACTCACTGGGGCCACGCCCCCTGCAGGCCAGGCACTGTATTCCTCTGTGGGGGGGCCCAGAAGGAATACCTTTATTTTATTCAACATTCATTTTTGTGTGTGTGTGTGTGTGTTCAATGAAAGACTCAGTTAATGTTCTATTTACAAATGGAATCAAACTGATTTTTTTTTTATTATGAGAACTAAACAAAACGTTTGTTTTTGTTACAGTTTTGTTCATTTCCCCAAATTTCGAGATAATTCCCATTCATTTCCATCAATGAATAGTGGAGATTATTCAAAAATGGCCAAAATTTCCAAACTTCAATTCCACTGGAACGTTTCTGGTAATTTACCAGAAATTTGTTGCCTCTTTCAAAATGTGTTTGTTATAATAATTGATAATTCAGCTCATATAGTGTTGGTGAGTAGGAGATTCATATTGGTGCTGAGACTCTTCATTTTCCGGGTTAATGGACCCTCATGCTACAGCGGTGTGGACGAACTAAACCTCAACGTATTAATATTTCAGTCGTGTGGATTATTTCATTTAAAATATTCAGGAGAAACTGCATCAGATGTCTTCAAATTTTTCCCTCAAATAATCTCTTGTTAAGCATTTATACGGGGGGGGGGGGGGGGGGGGGGGGGGGGGTAGTGATGGAACAGACGACTCATCTCGTCTATCTCCATCACACAAGCAAATATTGAACATCGCGGTGTGAAGGCGTGGGCCCGCCCCCTCCGCTTTCTCGTCTGTGACAGATGTAAATGGATGTTTCAGCAGTTGGCTCTAATGCATTTTTAAACAAGCACAGCAGCAGACAGCAAATGAAAGTGTCGCAGGGCGACGGTGTACGACGGGGCCTCCATCTATCGCTGCCTCCTCACATCCAAACATACAAACTGACGTCCACACGCGCGTTCCTGCACACTGCTGAGAAGAGCTGTCATTCATCAGCTTTCTCAGCACAACGGGCTCACTAAAGGTCCCATCGTTCAACTCGAGCACCTCCACGCTGCGGCGCCCGGCCGAGCGATGCACTGCCGCCTCACACATTCCTCTCATGCCCCATCAGCCGCAAACTCTCCTGCACAGAAGGACGGAGGGATGATTGGTACAAAGTATTGTTTATTCTCTGGGTAGGACACAGAGGGTCATTACAACATCCTCATGCACGAGACGCCGCGGATCGATGTGGGCAGCAAGCTAGCCAAATGGGCGGGGCTTGAAGCTACGGGTCAATGTGACGTCCGGTGGGTTCTGAGCACAGACATACTAGATAAACGCTCAGTGACGTCACCCAGAGGTTTTCTGAAGAACAGGGTTGAAGTCCAACTGGGCTGGTTTTGGATGTTGCCGTGTTGGCAGTGCTTGACGCCGTCTGACTCCCAAACAACCCAGAAATGGGTAAAGGGGTGATGCAAGGGCACAAACACACCTGCTTGTTGAAGCTATAAGCTAGCTAAAGCTACACTGTAAAACTCAATGAGTTAGTTGAACTCAAACCATTTGAGGAAACTGATTTCCTTAAACATTTGAGTTTGCCAACTTAAATAAAATCCATCCATCCATTTTCTTCTGCTTTATCCGGAGTCGGGTCACGGGGGCAGCAGCTCAAGCAAAGCCGCCCAGACCTCCTGATCCACACACACCTCCCCCAGCTCCTCCGGGGGAACCCCAAGGCATTCCCAAGCCAGCCGAGAGATATAGTCCCTCCAGCGTGTCCTGGGTCTTCCCCGGGGCCTCCTCCCAATAAAAGTATATAAAATCATTTTCAAAAATTTAATTGTTAAAGTTTTAATAACTTATCAATTTATAGTTAATTAAACTTATGTAAATCTAGTTATGCTTTCAAATTTTTTTTGATGCATTCTTTGGTTTACATGTGGACTCTGCGTTGTGTTGTTACGACTTCGCCCATTCGCTCCCCTTGGGACGCGAAATCAGGATCTCAGCATGGACGTCGGACTCTCTATACCCAGAAGGCTAAAACCCAGAGCTCTGACCTTGTGACCAGAGAATTCCTTTGAGCTGTTGGGAGTGAGGTATTATTAACTACATCTGCACTGCGAGCACCTGCTGGCCTCCGTTACATAAACTCAGTTTAAAATGAGTGAATGGAATGCACTGGAAATACATCATCAACACTTAAATGCCCAAAACTTTAAATGCGTTATTATGACAAAAAATCATTTTTTGAGTAAGTTAATTAATGGAAATGAGAGACTATAACTTTTTTCAAAGTTTGAGTTACATGAACTTAATTATTGTATTAAAATGGAGTGTTTGGTTTAACAGTGTAACAGGCCACGTTAGCTGAATTTGATAATTGATCATGCATATTTTCCTGACTGGGTGTCAGTTCTTGGTTTGGTTCTGGGTATTAGGAAATGAGTTGAGGCACGCTTACTTCGTGAGACTTACAGTGGGGAAAATAAGTATTTGACCCCCTGTCAGTTTTGCAGGTTTTCCCACCTACAAAGAATGTAGAAGTCTATAATTTTTCTTGTAGGTACACTTCAACTGCGAGAGACAGAATCTTAAAAAAAAAAAAAAAATCCAGAAAATTACATTGTATGATTTTTAAATAATTAATTTGCATTTTATTGCATGATATAAGTATCTGAACACCTACCAACCAGCAAGAATTCTGGCTCACACAGACCTGTTAATTTTCTTTAAGAAGCCCTCTTATTCTGCACTCTTTAGCTGTATTAATTGCACCTGTTTGAACTTGTTACCTGTATAAAAGACACCTGTTCACACACTCAATCAATCACACTCCAACCTGTCCACCATAGCCAAGTCCAAAGAGCTGTCTAAGGACACCAGGGACAAAACTGTAGACCTGCACAAGACTGTGATGAACTGCAGGACAACAGGCAAGCAGCTTGGTAGAAGACAACAACTGTTATGATTATTTATTAGAAAGTGGAAGAAACACAAGATGACTGTCAATCTCCCTCGGTCTGGGATTCCATGAAAGATCTTACTTTGTGGGGTAAGGATGATTCTGAGAAAGCTCAGAACTACACAGGAGGACCTGGTCAATGACCTGAAGAGAGCTGGGACCACAGTCACAAAGATTACATTAGTAACACATGATGCTGTCATGGTTTAAAATCCTGCAGGGCAGCAAGGTCCCCCTGCTCAAGCCAGCACATGTCCAGGCCCATTTGAAGTTCACCAGTGACCATCTGGATGATTCAGAGGAGGCATGGGAGAAGGTCATGTGGTCAGATGAGACCAGAATAGAGCTTTTTGGAATCAACTCTAATTACCATGTTTAGAGGATGAGAACAACCCCAAGAAAACCATCCCAACCGTGAAGCATGGGGGTGGAAACATCATACTCTGGGGGTGCTCTTCTGCAAAGGGGACAGGACGACTGCACCGTGTTGAAGGGAGGATGGATGGGGTCATGTATTGTGAGATTTTGCCAGACAACCTCCTTCCCTCAGTAAGAGCATTGAAGATGGGCCATGGCTGGGTCTTCCAGCATGACAATGACCCCAAACACACAGCCAGGACAACTAAGGAGGGGCTCCGTAAGAAGTATTTCAAGGTCCTGGAGTGGCCTGGCCAGTCTCCAGACCTGAACTCAATAGAAAATCTTTGGAGGGAGCTGAAACTCCAAACCTGCAAGATTTGGAGAGGATCTGTATGGAGGAATGGACCAAAATCCCTGCTGCATTGTGTGAAAACTTGGTCAAGAACTACAGGAAACGTCTGACCTCTGTAATGGCAGACAAATGTTTCTGTACCAATTGTTAAGCTCTGTTTTTCTAGGGCAGGGGTGGCCAAGTTCGGTCCTCGAGAGCCACCTTCCTGACACTCTTAGTTGTCTCCCTGCTCCAACACACCTGAATCCAATGAAAGGCTCATTAAAAGTCTGTTAACGAGTCTTTCATTGGATTCAGGTGTGTTGGAGCAGGGAGACAACTAAGAGTGTCAGGAAGGTGGCTCTCAAGGACCGAACTCAGCCACCCCTGTTCTTGGGGGTCAAATACTTATTTTATGCAAATTAATTATTTAAAAATCATACAATGATTCTGTCTCTCACAGTTGAAGTGTACCTACGATAAAAATTACAGACCTCTACATTCTTTGTAGGTGGGAAAACCTGCAAAACTGACAGGAGGTCAAATACTTATTTTCCCCACTGTAGATGGGCTGTAATGTTTTCAGTCTGAGGGACGCTCAGTTACGACACGGTGACCATGTGGCGCCTCACTGTCTCCAGCAGCTAGAGGAGGACAAGGCGACGCCCAGGTTTGGCCAAAGAGAGGCGGCTACTTTTGGTAGGTAGGAACGAACCGGAACATTAATTATGTTTACAAAAAACACTCTAAACAGATTGCTTTTTTCCATTATACACACACACACTAGCAGGACACGTGGATAATGCCCGGGTGTGAGATTTCATAGGCGTTTGATTCAGTGCTTCCAGGTAGCAGACGATATCAGCCGCTCCCCCAAACTGAACTGTAGATTCTGACAAACTATATAAAACACGATAAACCTCGTGTACAGTGAAGTCCCACAGAACCAGAGATGTACAATTCTGCATCTTTGAAATGTCTCCTGTGTTGTGTGGGCCGCCAGAAGAGGAGGTACTGCTGGCCCACCACCAGAGGGCGCACTGCCTGAAGTGCGGGCTTCAGGCACGAGAGGGCGCTGCCGCCACGGACACAGCCGGGAGTGACAGCTGTCACTCATTATTTCCTGACAGCTGTCACTCATTCTTCATCATCTCACTCCATAAAACCCAGACGTCATCTCCACCTCATCGCCGAGATATCGTACTTCTATGGAGGTAACTTTCTCTGCCAGCATTCAGTGATTTCAAGAGCTATTGTGTTGCAGCTGTCAACCAGAGGACCGGCGTGGGTCACGACTGTTTCGTCCTACGTCCCGTCAGATAAGTGGTTAAACAGACGCTGCACGAGTGTGTGTTAGAGGTGGAGGTGGCATTCCCACCGTTGTTGTTACGGGGTGTACACACACCCACACTTGACTGTCTTTGCTTTTCGCCAGCAGTACCAGATTCGACAGTCGGGGACGGTGATCACCTGAGAATTCGGGACTTGGCGGCTCCAGTATTCACCAGGTTCGGTGGCGGCGGAAATCGTGTGGTTCCGGCTCTTCTCAGGACAGACGTCTTCTATCCTCGAGCCTGCCCACACGTCACCTTTGTGGATTGACTGTTATCAGATACTGAGATTGTTTGTATATTCGTTGTGCACCTTCACAACATTAAATTGTTACTTTTTGGCTCATCTATTGGCTGTTCATTTGCGCCCCCTGTTGTGGGTCCATGTCACTACACTTTCACAACACCCTGGTGGCAAATTAACATACATAATTAATTTAGGAGGCATTCATGTCGTAAAAAAAAAACTAATGTACAAAATCAAGGTGTTCTAGATGGTAAAATAAATGTTAAGACGCCCCCCTTTGTTGGACTGTGGAATTCACACAGCTGTGTTTTTAATATACAAGATTGTTTTGATATTGAAGCACATGAATACCTGATGTTTGGACGAAGACTCTTGTGCTGCTTGTGTCTTTTCCTCTTTTTTTCCACAAATTCTAAGGAATCTGAGTGGCTGCGTATTCCAGAACAGGAGGTGATGAATTTTGTACGAGTGACGCCGACGTTATTCTTCAACTTGCTAATGTACTTTGTGGATTCTGTTTGATGGGAAGATGTTTGGCGCGTTAGCATCGAGGTTACAGCCAACTTCCCCTCGATTCACTCCTCCCTCAGTCTCTCTCATCTCTCTTTAATAAACCCGTCTGCTTAATCTGAAGAAATTAAAGGGATATTTCACCCGCTAATTCAGCACGCCAGCAAGTGCAGCGTGTTGATCTCAAGAGATTTACGCCATAAATGTCAATTTTAAAAATATAAAGATTTCGATACAAGCAGTAAATTTTATGAAATGTAAAAATCGTATCTCACAATGGCACCAAAAGGCGTCTTTTACAGCATCTTGGTGATTTATCCCTTTAATTGTCAGCATGGCGTGGCTGACGGTGTCCTGGATCTGATACGGAGGTCTCCTCACGCACACTGAAAGGATCTCTTTCACTGCTTTTGTCATTTCAGGTACCCATCAGCACAACTTTAACCATGTGGCTTTAGGTAGCCCCACACGCACACCCAAGAATGGTAAGAAAAACAAGCAGGAGCGCAATTCAGCTACTCTCATTTTTGATCCAACCAATAACATACAGAAAATAAAATAAACCTTGACAGTAGATCTCCACTCCGATCTCCCCGCCGGGTTTATAGCCCCTTGATTCTTGGCCTGACGGCACCTTGAGGTAAATTTTTTTCTTCAAGCCTTGAATGTTTAAAGCCTTGGTCATCTCAAGAAAATTCAAAGCATTTTCAAGAAATATGGAATTTTGTTATTTTAAAATACAACCTGGGCAGCACGTTGGCTTAGTGGTTAGCACTGTTGCCTCACAGCGAGAAGGTCGTGGGTTCAATTCCCGTGGCCTTTCTGTGTGGAGTTTGCATGGATTTCCTCTGGGTGCTCCGGTTTCCTTCCACATCCAAAGACATGCGGGTTAGGTGGATTGGAGTCTTTAAAATTGTCCGTAGGTGTGTGTGTCTGTGTTTGTTTGTCTGTTTGTGGCCCTGCGACAGACTGGCGTCCTATCCTGGGTGTACCCCGCCTCACGCTCTATGACTGCTGGGATAGGCTCCAGCCCCCCGCGACCCTTAATTGGACTAAGCGGTAGAAGATGGATGGATGGAAAATACAACCTGTACAATGTGTATACAACATCTCAGCCACATGGGGTGTGTAGCCAGTACATTGAGTGCCGGTCCCAAGCCCGGATAAATGAGGAGGGTTGCGTCAGGAAGGGCATCCGACGTAAAACAAGCCAACCCAACTATGCAGACTCAGAAACGAATTCCCATACCGGATCGGTCGCGGCCCGGGTTAACAACGTCTGCCACCGGTGCTATTGCCCAACAGGGTGCCGGTGGAAATTGGGCTACTGCTGGGCGAAGACGACGACGAAGAAGAGGAGGAAAACGTTGCCACGAACAGCGGGAGAAGAAGAAAACTAGAAGGGTGGAAATGCGAATGGGGACTTTGAATGTTGGTAGTATGACTGGTAAAGGGAGAGAGCTGGCTGATATGATGGAGAGGAGAAAGGTAGACATATTGTGTGTGCAAGAGACCAAGTGGAAGGGAAGTAAGAGCAGGAGCATCGGCGGTGGGTACAAGTTGTTGTACCATGGTGAGGACAGGAAGAGAAATGGTGTTGGGGTCATTTTAAAGGAACAGTATGTTAAAGGTGTGTTGGAGGTTAAGCGAGTGTCTGACAGGGTGATGAGTGTGAAGTTGGAAATTGAAGGGGTGATGATGAATATCATCAGTGCATATTCCCCACAGGTAGGTTGTGAGATGAAGGAGAAACAAGATTTCTGGAGTGTGTTAGATGAGGTGGTGGAGAGTGTGCCCAAGCATGAAAGAGTGGTGATAGGAGCAGACTTCAATGGGCATGTTGGTGAAGGGAACAGAGGTGATGAGGAAGTAATGGGTAGATATGGTATCAAGGATAGGAATGGGGAAGGACAGATGGTAGTGATTTGCAAAAAGGATGGAAATGGCTGTGGTGAATACCTACTTTAAGAAAAGGGAGGAGCACAGGGTAACATATAAGAGTGGAGGAAGGTGCACACAGGTGGACTACATTCTTTATAGGAGATGCAAGCTAAAAGAAATCACAGACTGTAAGGTGGTAGCAGGAGAGAGTGTCACTAGACAGCATAGGATGGTTGTTTGTAGGATGACTTTAGAGGTAAAGAAGAAGAAGAGAGTGAGAGCTCAACAAAGGATCAGATGGTGGAAGCTGAAGGAGGAAGACTGTTGTGTGAAATTTAGCGAGCAGGTGAGAGAAGCACTAGTTGGAGGGGAAGCAATTTTGGACAACTGGAAAAGTACTGCAGATGTGGTGAGGGAGACAGCTAGGGCAGTACTGGGTATGACATCTGGACAGTGGAAGGAAGACAAGGAGACTTGGTGGTGGAATGAAGAGGTCCAGGAAAGCATAAGGAGAAAGAGGTTGGCGAAAAGTTTTGGGATAGTCGGAGAGACGAAGAAAGTAGCCAGGAGTACAAGGAGATGCAGCGTAAGGTGAAAAGAGAAGTGGCAAAAGCAAAGGAAAAGGCATATTACGAGCTGTACAAGAAGTTGAATAGTAAGGAAGGAGAAAAGGACTTGTACCGATTGGCCAGACAAAGGGACAGAGCTGGAAAGGATGTGCAGCAGGTTAGGGTGGTAAAAGATGCACATGGTAATGTGCTGACAAGTGAGGAGTGTGTGCTGAGAAGGTGGAGGGAATATTTTGAAGAGTTGATGAATAAAGAAAATGAGCGAGAGAAAAGGCCTGGATGATGTGGTGAGAGTAAATCAGGAAGTAAAAGAGATTAGCAAGGAAGAAGTGAGGGCTGCTATGAAGAGGATGAAGAGTGGAAAGGCAGTTGGTCCAGATGACATTCCAATGGAGGCATGGAAATGTCTAGGAGAGATGGCAGTAGAGTTTCTAACCAGATTGTTTAATAAAATCTTGGAAAGTGAGAGGATGCCTGAGGAGTGGAGACGAAGTGTGCTGGTTCCTATTTTCAAGAACAAGGGTGATGTGCAGAGCTGCAGTAACTACAGAGGCATAAAGCTGATCAGCCACAGCATGAAGTTATGGGAAAGAGTAGTAGAAGCTAGGCTTAGAAAACAGGTGAAGATCTGTGAGCAGCAATATGGTTTCATGCCGAGAAAGAGCACTACAGATGCAATGTTTGCGCTGAGAATACTGTTGGAAAAGTACAGAAAACAGAAAGAGTTACATTGTGTGTTTGTGGACTTAGAAAAAGCTTATGATAGGGTGCCAAGAGAAGAGTTGTGGCATTGTATGAGGAAGTTTGGAGTGGCAGAGAAGTATGTTAGGGTAGTGCAGGACATGTACAAGAATAGTGTGACAGCGGTGAGATGCGCAGTCGGAATGACAGCCTCATTCAAGGTGGAGGTGGGATTACACCAAGGATCAGCTCTGAGTCCTTTCTTGTTTGCAGTGGTGATGGACAGGTTGACAGATGAGATCAGACAGGAGTCCCCATGGACTATGATGTTTGCAGATGACATTGTGATCTGTAGTGAGAGTAGAGAGCAAGTTGAGTCTAGTCTGGAGAAGTGGAGATATGCTTTGGAGAGAAGGGGAATGAAAGTCAGTAGAAGCAAGACTGAGTACATGTGTGTGAATGAGAGGGAGCCCAGTGGAATAGTGCAGTTACAAGGAGTAGAAGTGGTGAAAGTAGATGAGTTTAAATTTTTGGGGTCAACTGTTCAAAGTAATGGAGAGTGTGGTAGAGAGGTGAAGAAGAGAGTGCAGGCAGGGTGGAGTGGGTGGAGAAAGGTAGCAGGAGTGATTTGTGACCGAAGAATATCAGCAAGAGTGAAGGGGAAAGTTTACAAAACAGTAGTGAGACCAGCTATGTTGTATGGTTTAGAGACAGTGGCACTAACAAAAAGACAGGAGGCAGAGCTGGAGGTGGCTTTGCTGAAGATGTTGAGATTCTCTTTGGGAGTGACAAGAATGGACAAGATTAGGAATGAACATATCAGAGGGACAGCTCAGGTGGGACGGTTTGGAGACAAAGTCAGAGAGGCGAGATTGAGATGGTTTGGACATGTGCAGAGGAGGGACCCAGGGTATATAGGGAGAAGGATGCTGAGGATGGAGCCACCAGGCAGGAGGAGAAGAGGGAGACCAAAGAGGAGGTTCATGGATGTGCTGAGAGAGGACATGCAGGTGGTTGGTGTGACAGAGGAAGATAGAGGACAGGGTGAGATGGAAACGATTGATCTGCTGTGGCGACCCCTAACGGGAACAGCCGAAAGATAAAGAAGAATGTGTATACAACATTTACTGGAAATAACTGTAGTTCTTGAAGTTACATAATATGCCACATCTCGGATAAAGATCCATGAAGTTTGTCTCTTTTTGTGTTTTTGTACAATCCATTTTCTATCTTTTCTTTTTTTAATCTATGCCTTGGCCATGTGGGTCAAAGCCGTGTTCAAGGCCTTGGTTTTCAAACCCTGGGTCTGGGCTTTGGGAGTCAAAGCATAGACCTGGGCCTTAGGGGTCAAAGCCTTGGAGGTCAAAGTCTTGCCCTTGTGGGGTCAAAGCGTAGACCTGGGCGTTGGTTGTCGAAACCTATGCCTGCACCTTGAAGATCAAAGCCTTCCAGGGCTTAAGTCTTGACTACGATGCTTCATGGAAGTGTCACATCCCATAGTCATGCACACTTTTCTGAGTGTCTTTCCTTTTTTCTTTTTTTCTTTTTTTTTTTTAAAGGAAATACATTTGGCTCAGGACTGACTTAATGTTCTGTTGAGGTTATCCTGTCCTCTGGTTGACAGAGCGTGTAAAACCCACCACATCCTCTGCTGTTATCCCCAGAACTAAATTTATTACTAGGACCTCATGTTCCCCAGGAGGAGCATCAGGAAGAATCTGTTTTATTAATGCGTCATTCAGCTGTTTGTTCAAAGTGTTTCGGTGTTCCGAGGACGCCGTCTGGCAGATGTGAAGAGATGTAGGCGACCGTACGGTAGACGCAGACGGAGATAAAAGGGTGAAACGGAAGCCAGAAGATGAACACTGACCACCGAGTGTATTTATTAAGTTCCTCTGACGTTCTCTTTTGAGGAAGAAAGTCTTTAACTACAAAACAAAGGATTTCAGGCAGTCGGTGGCTGCACTGGAATTCTTTCATGGCCATAACTGACTGCGTTGTCCATTTCACACAAACACACGTGCAGGAAAAGGAAACCTCACTTGTGGAGGAATGCAGCTGAGATCGACAGGAAACATGAAAAATCCATTTCAACAACACGCCTGACCGACACACTGATCGCAGGCTTCAAAGACTCCAAATTTCTGTGTGCCGTGTATTTTTGGAGATAAGACCCAAAGCCACAAGCCCCCCTGCTGGTCTGTGACTAAAACAAGGGGGGTGGGGACGGGGGGATTGCAAATCGCAAGTAGAAAATGTGCAATCTTACACAGAAATGTGCCTTAGGATTTCTGTTATGAGGGGAATTTTTTTAGCTGTGATCTCAGTTCTGTGTTTCTGAAATATTTGTTTCTCACTTGGGTTTTGGTAGCTCACCGATCTTTGAGACGCGGTAAGTCATACATTTATTTAATTTAGTGTAAAATCACATTCATTGCCTTCCAGCACACATCAAATGTCCCAAACCGAACCCTTTCCTCTCCACGCTCCCGTTTGTTCACCCCTTAATATTTCATGTGTTTTCAGACCTGATTTAAATAGCATTTGCTGTTATTTCTTCTACTCTTTAAAGTTACCTTTAAGGTTGACACAAAAAAACTTGTATCGGTAAATGTCCTTTCAAATTTATATGAAATAAGTGAGGTAATGTAGTCAAGCTAATGACTAATGCTAGAAATGTTTAGCAATTGCAGCAAAGTATAGTGCCACCATCTGTTCTGGGGTGGTAAAGCTCTGCGGCATGCAGACTGCAATAATGCAAAGATGCAAATATGCATTAATAAACAAACTGTTTTGTGCCCGCTCTTTTTTTTTTTTTTTTTTTTTGCAAATTTCGTAACTTTGTCGCTGACTAAAAATCTAATCTTGCAACTACCAACAAATCTAGTGATTTTTATTCCACATAAACTGGACAGTTTTTAATTAAATAGTTAATTGAATACAATAACATGACAAAACAAGATACCTACATATATATGCACACAAACAAAAAAACAAGGAAACAATATAATTCACCCTTCAAGAGAACAAGATGCCGTTCAGCTTCCCGCCATGTGCAAATTACTTAATCTAGCGTCTTTTAGGGAAAATTCATTTACTTATTTATGCTCCGCTTACAAACATCCATCCCATGCCCGCAAATCATGCCATTTGATTGAGTGCAGGTTGTGTCAGTGGGCGTGTCTCACAGAGTGCAGGTCGGCTCAGTGGGCGTGTCTCACAGAGTGCAGGTCGGCTCAGTGGGCGTGTCTCACAGAGTGCAGATTGTGTCATTGGGCGTGTCTCACAGAGTGCAGGTCGTGTCAGTGGGCGTGTCTCGCAGAGTGCAGGTCGCGTCAGTGGGCGTGTCTCACAGAGTGCAGGTCGCGTCAGTGGGCGTGTCTCACAGAGTGCAGGTTGCGTCAGTGGGCGTGTCTCGCAGGGGAAACATTAGTTCATATATGGATTTCTGCAACATATGATAAAAAAGTCTAAAACGAGCCGTCTCTGGCGTAAATTCTTATTCTTGTGTCGCTTCCACATGTGCACTTGTGGCACTTTAAGAATGTTCAACTCCAAATCCCAGCGAAATTATTCTGTAGATGAAAACTAATTTTGCACAATGTGACACCTTTAAGAGAAAGTTTTGCAAAGACTATTTGACCCAGGTCTGTGGTCGTGTGCGTGGTGATGCAGCAGTGACGTCACTAACAGCATGGCGCTCTCTGACTCGATCCTCCCTCACCAATGCAGCGTTTCAGTCAGATCGTTCACATCCTTCAGACTCCCTCCCTGCAGCTCCCTGGACCCCCCCTGCTGTTGCACGGCCCTGCCACCACCTCTCTGTCCTGGTCTCTCTTCGAGTATTAAAGCCAGCCTTCTTATCTCCCACTTCCTCTCTCCTATTTCCCTTCCTTCCCTCCATCCTGCAGCAGCCACTAAAGCCCTGTTTTTATCTGGAGTGTGGCGCGGAGCCGCGCCCATGCCCGCTGCTCTGCACTGCGTGACAGACTCACAGCTCGCAGCGAAATAGAGCAAGAGTAAAAAAGAAAAGGAGATAGGGACAGACAAGAAAGAATTAAGGAGCGAAGAAAAGTGGGTGGCGGCATGCTAGGACAGATAAGATTGACAGAGCGAGCAAGACGGCGTGAATGGGACAGGCTGCCATGTGATGTTTTGTGTCAGTGTATGTACATGTGCACCACAGAGATAACGAATAAGAGAGGGGCGAGAATAAAAGAGGGCTTTGGTCCAAAGACCTTCCTGGCATCATATCACGACGCATCAGCGACAAACGGTGCAGGTGCTGCTCCCGCGCAGCGTCCCAGGTTGCATCACAACCCTGTCACCAGCAGGGCTGCTGTCCAGCACATGTCTGTGGTTTGGTGTGTCCTTTCCTCTCGTCAAACCCTCGTCACCTGTGAAGTCCGGGCGCCGCTGCGGGCGCCCCCACTCCCTCATCGGCGCCACAAACAAGCTGGAGTTTGAGACACGCAGCCATTTCTCAGAGGCAGAAGCGCTGTCGTCTCGTTCCTCGACTTCAAGCTCAGCGCCGCCGCAAAAGCACAGAAAATGAATAAATCATTATTAAACTGAAAAATGCAATAGGTTAGCAGGGAGCTAATCACTGCTGTGTGAACTTTACGCTGCATTTAAAGACAACAATAATCAATTATTTACTCTTGGAGACATTCAGACTCTACAGGGGTAATTCTAGTGTATTTTAGCATGTTTTACTCAGAATATGGTTTTGTAATGAGCTCACGAGCAGCTTCTTCATATAACCAAAAGTTTAATGGAACATTTAAACATTTTGGAAAAAATTTGAAGCCAATGAATAGACTATAAAGGAGGCCTGCTTTAGCCTAGCTTAGCATGAAGACTTGAGGCAAGCTGAAACAGCTAGCTAGCTAGCTGGCTGGCACGCTCCAAAGTTATAAAGTACATGTTTTGGCATGTGAACGATTGACACCAAGTATGCTTGTAAAAGCAAAAACATACAGATAACATGGTAGCTTGGGTTTGTGTGTGTGTGTGTCCATTTGTACAGTAGCATAATAGCTTAGCTTGTGTGACCTGCTCTTAAAATAAAATATCTTCTATAAAAGATTTGAGGTCATTCTCATACCACAAGAAATTCCACTCCAAGTCTTAAAATATCAACTACAATCTTTAAAAAGTACTTTCGTTCGCAGGCAAAGAATGCGGTGAAGCGTCATGTTAGCTACATGACGTCATGTTAGCTAAGACAATCATCGATTTTAATATGTTAGTTTAATATGTTTGCTGCACTGTGTCTACCCACCACATATCCATGGTTTTTGTGGAATTGTTTGATGGTGTCCTAACACAAGTAAAACAGTTGGTCAGTTTCAGGAACAACTATGTGATTTATTAGCCTCTTGCTAACAGACGTGATAGCGAGAGCTGTGATTATTGAGCGGAAGTATCGTGTGGCAAAAAGTACACAGAAATTATTTGTTTCTCAGAGGATTAGGGGAAAAGCCTTTCAATTCTGTCTCCTTTTTTGCCTTTTTAAAAAGTTTTTATTCATTTATTTATGCAAATATTGAGTATGAGTACAATGACACCAAATTGTGGAACGGCACTGTGACAACAAAATTCAATTAATGTTAAATTAATGCAAACAGGAATCGGGACAGTTCGATTACTGAAATTGGTTCCGTACAAAAGATGCTCAACTTAAGAAAATTAAAGTCTGCGTGACTGACAGGCCATTAGCTAAAACACGAGCAGCGACGGAGACACTGGTGAGTGAGTTTTGTATCCTGATAGATCGGCGCTGGCCGCCTGCCTCCAGTTTTTCTCCTCAGCTACGCTAAACAAATCCTGATTTAAGGGATTAATGACTTCAAAGTCGGTCTTCTCACCCAAAGAGTTCTTCGAAGTTGTGATGAGCTGATTTCAGATCTGCCTCTGAGAAACACCTTCATGACCAAAACTCCAACTTGTCCACCAGCTCACTCGTCCCTGTTCTACTTGGGCAGGTGGTGGGATCCATAGCGGCTGCCTGAGGGTGTAACACTGGCTAACTTTTTTTTGTTGGGTTGGTGGTGGGGGGGTGGAAGAAGCCATCCTGCCCATATTTTCTCTTCCTTCCTGTCTGTCTGTATGTGTCTACAGAAAACAATCGGATAAGCGGCATCCTGACCTCGCAGACGGAACCCTACGACCTGTCTTTCTCACGCTCCTTCCAGAGCCTGTCTCACCTGCCGCCCTCCTACGAGGCGGCCGTCAAAGCTGACCTCAACCGATTTTCGTCCCTGAAGAGACTCAGTAGGTCCAAGTTTACTGCACTAATGCAAGAGAAGGCACCCACCCTGATGCCCTGCATGACAAAAAATAATAATGATCCTGCATTAAAGTGTGTTTTCCCGACTCCTCAACGGGAGCTACCGAGTGATTCCCAAATGTGTCATCTGTGAAAATGATTGGCCCAATCCACATGGACGTCCAGCTGTACAGAGAAATATTCATGCACAATTTTCTGGATATATTTGCAGCTCACACTTCCAATTACGTGATCATTTAAGTGGGTAAAGAAGGCCTTAGAAAATCCCAACTCTGATCTCTCACAAAACCAACCTAGTCATCTCAAGACACCGAGTCATTGATATTTCACACTTCTCTCGTCTCCACTTAAAGGCTGCAGCCACGTTTTTTCTTGGATCGTATAAGTGCATTAGATGGCTTCTTGTGCCTGTCCCGGCTCGGTATTGATTTAGGGATGCTACGCTGGATTCTGCTGCATAATGAGGTCCCGTCTCGTGGTATTCTCTAAGTGGAACGCAAATATTCCTTAAGGCTTGTGTAATTTCATTGTGGCTGCCCCACTTCACCGCTGGCTTACAGTCAAAGTGAAGGATGACGATCCACAACTCAACTTTCATTCCACGTTGACTTACGGCCTGAGCTGCCAGGCACCGTTTGAAACAAACTGGTGAATCCTTCGTTGGATTCACGGTGATTTAAGACATATTAGGAGAAAAAAAGAACACATTCTTCTGCTTGAAGAACATCTTCAGAATTAACATAACAGTTGTGCATAGATGGGAACAAAACCAAAGGAATTGCCAAAGATAGCAGCCTGTACTTTAGACATAATGTTAAAATGGAAACACATCCTCCGGCAGCATCCTTCATTTTTTCACCGCCGTCTTTTCTGCTTCCAAAGCAAATTATTTGTTGCAGCAAATAGCCAAAAGGGTGCTGTTTCTTTTTGTTGCTCAACTGCTGATAGATAATGTTGGATTGTGCTCGAGCGAAGACAGAGAAGTGTTTTCATTGTTGGAATAATAACAGAGAAGAATGCCACTGCTTATTAGTGCAAATTGGTACCAAACTGGAGAAAAGCACTTCGCCCATCGCGGCGAACGACAGCATGCATCATACGTTATTCATTCCCAATATGATAATGTGGTTGAGTTTGCAATATCATGCCTACATCTTCAAGACCATTGTGCCTCCAAAAAGGAACATCCTGTTTTTATTCTCTTATAATGAGTCAATTTGCATTAAGGTGAAGAGGTCTCCTCGCCGTAATTTATTTTTACTGTATAAATCACATCAGCATTCACCTCTGACTCACGACGTCAAGTTAATAATTCATACTAGTGCTCAGAAAGAATAAAGACGTGGCCTCTTAGTTTGGAGGGACTTTAAATGTTTCCATTTTCTGAATGATTTATGCTGCATTCCTCATCGTTGTGACGAGATGTCAGACAGATCGTGTAAACGTGTCCCACTTTGTGTGGTTGTGTCATGACAGACGAAGTCTTGATGCATGGGTTTGTGGCATGAAGTCGAGGCGACTGTTCGCAAGCAAAAACAGTTTCTGGAAATGTCTTCCTGTCCTCCGATGTGCTCGGAATGCATGCTGTACTTGTTTGTGGACATGACTGAGGGTGAAAACATCCACTCGAGGACGTGAAACACTCGCAGTCCTCAGTGTGACTGTGCGGTGATGTCATTAGCTTTGCAGCATGTTGTAACACGAGGTGCCTGCGTGCTTCCTTCCACATCTGTATAATACCACAGTGTTTGTTTATAGACTTCTGTGTGACCTTTGAAAAGTTCGCTCCCACAGTTTGCGTCGCCTGTAGAATCCCAGATGAAGCCTGGATGTGTGAATGTTATGTGCCGAGCATGTAATATGCTGTCTCTCTCCATTTTCTCCTCCCCCTTGGCGAGCTGGGAAAGGCGAACACCAACTGTGTCCTCTGCATTTTGTTTGACGCTCTCCGCTCCAGCTCCGTCTGATTACTTCCCGTGCCTTCTAACACCTAGCCGCGTTCGCCACCTGTCAATCCAACACTCACCCTCCTGCTTGTGTGTTTTTGTGTCCATGTGTCCTCTGCAGCGGATAAAGAAGTGGAAGATTACTACACTCGGAAGCGTCACCTGCCTGACCTGGCAGCGAGAGGCACTCTGCCGTTGCATGTTCTCAAAATAAGTCAAGAACAGGTGGGTATACAAATGCAACGTTACAGACAAAACCGAGGCCATGCCGGCACAGACTAATTAGCTAATGAACCTGGAGATAAACACACACACGTGCAGCAGCAATACAGACAGTTCTGTCAGCGGTTTCCAGACGCCGGGCGCTATTTGTCTGGTACGCGCTCCATCCACACATCGCTGTGCGAGTTGTTGTCAAATGGAGGTTGTTGTTGGGTGGAGCCATCAAGGATCTCACAGCAGGGACAGGAATTGGTTATCACAAAACTCTAACCTCACTCAACAACAAAGGCAGCGTCTGGACAGCAACCAGCAGAGACAGCGTTGTGTGAAAAGTGACTTTTAAAAGGTGACAGTCAGTTCTAAAACAGAGGGGTCCAGATCATCAAGATGGAAAAAGACAAAAGCAGACATGAAGCTCCTTACCGCCATATTTTTTTCTGCCAGGTTTGCGTTGGCTTTTTGTGGTGGTGGGGATCAATATTCATGATATTGTATTATTTAAAGTTAATGATATAATGTCCATTTTTAAAAGTACAGAATTGATATAATTCTAAACAGTTGGTGGTTGAAACAAGGTGAGCATGTAGTACCACTTCCATTCAGCAAAGGGTGCCATGTGTTGAAGACAATCTGAGTATTACATGAAATCAGGTTCAACTTCATCAACAGACTTAAAATAAATAAATAAATAATGGCAGACTGCAAGAGGTTTCTCCAGAAATTAATTTGAGCACATCCATCCATCCATTTTCTTCCGCTTTATCCGGAGTCAGGTTGCAGGGGCAGCAGCTCAAGCAAAGCCGCCCAGACCTCCCGATCCATACACACCAACCCCTAGGCGTTCCCAAGCCAGCTGCAAGACGTAGTCCCTCCAGCGTGTCCTGGGTCTTGCCTGGGCATCCTCCCGATGGGACGTGCCCGGAACACCTCTCCAGCGTGGTGTCCAGGCGGCATCCGAAAAAGATGCCCGAGCCACCTCGGCTGGCTCCTTTCGACATGGAGGAGCAGCGGCTCGACTCCGAGCTCCTCCCGAGTGACCGAGCTCCTCACCCTATCTCTAAGGGAGCGCCCAGCCACCCTGTGGAAGAAACTCATCTCGGCCACTTGTACGCGATCTTGTTCATTTGGTCATGAACCAAATCTCATGACTGTAGGTGAGGGTCAGAACGTAGATCAATCGATAAATCGATACAGCGACCGCATCACTGCAGACGCTGCACCGATCCATCTGTTGATCTCATGCTCCATCCGTCCCTCACTCATGAACAAGACCCCGAGATACTTAAACTCCTCCACTTGGAGGGCCCGCCCTCCTGTGGGTTCACCACCAGCAGAGAGGGCTATGGGGGTGGGGTGCAGAGGACTGTGGCCTCTGGCTGTCGGGACATGGAATAAGTAATCATCTGTCTCCCTAAGTGAAAGTTCATTTGACCCAAAGTCACTCCAGCAGTACCAGAGGACCGTGATGCTTCCAGCCTTACTGTATGGTTGTGAGACTTGGACCTTAATCAGTAACCTGAGATGATGAGTGGATGTCTTTAGAACTAGTTCTCTTCAGAGAATCCTTAGTTACCACTGGTACCGTTGTGGACTGACATGTCTAGAATGCAATTGGGAACCCAACCATGAAGTGTTTTAAAGGTTACCAGTAATGTCCTAAAATCAATTCCAAAACTCACTGGAAGACGCGGAGGCAAGCATGGGAATACTGTGGTGTCTAGATGTTTACCTGAAAGAACGAAAGGTAAAAGATCTTGAACACTAAACAAATTACGGTATTTGAACGTTCTGCAAAAGGAGGAATTTTACAACAATCATGGCTCTGCAGTGCGATGATACGTCAAGAACTAGTCTGTCAGAATCTGGTCTCCAACAACTTGAAAACTTGAATTAATAGTGGTAAAGAACATGGCAAGTGTCAAATGCAATGCTTGCTTTCATAAGTTCTTCCAAACATGATGCTGAAGCTTCTTTACGTGACGCCCACCCTCCACTTTCGAAATCACTGAGTGATAAGAGCGCCTGGCCTCTGAATAACGTTTACTGAACTGGGCCATACAGTTTATAAAGCACTGCCATATGGTGACAGATTCAAAGAAATCAACATAAATGTCTGAGTTCTCTACGTGAAACCAGAACAGCACCAGTATGCCGAGGCATTGATTCCACAAGTCTCTGCAACTCTCCAGGAGGGATGGAAAACTATTTCTCCCAAAGACATTCTCTAATTTGATGTTTTGATGATGGTGGTGAAGCACACCTCAGTCCAAAAGCTCCCATAGCTGTTCAACTGAGTTGAGATGTGGTTGTTGCATTTTTATTCAAGGCACAGAGCACGACTGGCTGTTAACTGCTTAATTTTGCGATGCAGTGTGCCTGCATTCTTTATGTTTGTCTGCTCATTTATTCAGGGTTTTCTGTTAATCTGTCACCCATCCATGTATGTGTATTTAGTCAATCTGGGAAGAAATTTGAGTTCAGTTAATTGTAATTTACATTAATTAGCATCATTAAAGAAGGTATAACCTAACATTTCGTCATTAGGTACAGTCTAATGTTTCTTCATTAGGTACAGTCTAACGTTTCTTAGATACAGTCTAACATTTCTTTGTTAGGTACAGTCTAATGTTTCTTCGTTAGGTACAGTCTAACGTTTCTTAGGTACAGTCTAACATGTCTTAATTAGGTAGAGTCTAACGTTTCTTAATTAGGTAGAGTCTAACGTTTCTTAGGTACAGTCTAATATTTCTTTGTTAGGTACAGTCTAATATTTCTTTGTTAGGTACAGTCAATGTTTCTTCGTTAGGTACAGTCTAACGTTTCTTAGGTACAGTCTAACATTTCTTCATTAGGTAGAGTCTAACGTTTCTTAGGTACAGTCTAATATTTCTTTGTTAGGTACAGTCTAATATTTCTTTGTTAGGTACAGTCAATGTTTCTTCGTTAGGTACAGTCTAACGTTTCTTAGGTACAGTCTAACATTTCTTCATTAGGTAGAGTCTAACGTTTCTTAGGTACAGTCTAATATTTCTTCGTTAGGTACAGTCTAATATTTCTTCGTTAGGTACAGTCTAACATTTCTTAGGTACAGTCTAATATTTCTTAGGTACAGTCTAATATTTCTTCGTTAGGTACAGTCTAATGTTTCTTCGTTAGGTACAGTCTAACGTTTCTTAGGTACAGTCTAACATTTCTTCATTAGGTAGAGTCTAACGTTTCTTAGGTACAGTCTAATATTTCTTCGTTAGGTACAGTCTAACGTTTCTTAGGTACAGTCTAACATTTCTTCGTTAGGTACAGTCTAACGTTTCTTAGGTACAGTTTAACGTTTCTTCATTAGGTACAGTCTAAAGTTTCTTCTTTAGGTACAGTCTAACTTTTCTTCGTTAGGTACAGTTAGGTACATTTGTTCTGGTAATTCGCACTTGTGTTTTGAATCAAGTTCACTTTGTGACATAATCTACACAAATTTCCTGCTCTACACAAGTTAAAAGTGTTCTAAAATCAGTGAGTTTTGCAGTCAGTTGTAAGATGAGACTTAAACAATGCAGAGCATTAATTCTTATTATGTGGTTAGTAACTGCGCTAGCTAGCTTGCCGGCTAGTTAGATCAAACCAGCTTCTGCGCTGTTTCTGAAGTATTGCTCATCAGAAGGCTTGGTAAGATTCGGGTTCAGATTATGTTTTTGTCCTGAAACTCTTTTTACCAGCAGTCTTCTGTGAATCAGAACATCGCCGCCTAACTCAGCCGTGGCTTGGGAAAGCAGCTAAGTCGACTATCTTGCATGAAGCTATCTTAAAAGTGCGCATGCTGAGCTTATTTGGGAGCAAGTTATGCATTCTGATAAAATGTGTTCTCACTGGATGACATCAGCATGCTACCAAACTTCACCGAAAAAAGTCACTTTGAAGCTGGAAGAGAACTGATTAGCACCAGAATCACAAAAAAAATACCACCTGCAGGAGTCGCAAGAAGTCACCGTGCCACCAAGCCTCCAGCCTGCCTGTTTGCAAAATCTGTGCATGAAACGTGTGCGCACAGGTCCAGAGTGGCAGGATGTTGTCTTTTTTGTTCTGCAGTGGTCATGCTTTATTTGTAACTCATGCTGCTCTGAGTTTCTTGTCATTACTTTCTCTACAAGTAATTAATTCCAATCTGTGTTCAGCTGCTGTCAGTGAAAATCAACACGCCCTTTACTGGTCTATCAAAATAAAAGCCTTCTACTATTAAATGCATTGTTGACAGAGAAATTCAGAGTAGCAGAGTGGTTCTGATGTACTGGAGGAAATAGTCCCCTGGAACGGTAAATTATGCAAATTTTGCAGATGAACTATAATTACCCCCACGCCCCACTTTATTAACCCACACACACAGTTATTTGTTAGACGCTGTAGCAGTGGGTGACAGAGCCTTTTACCCCCTTGGTTCTGAATAAACCCACGTCATTTATCTTTTACTCAGCAGCACCGGGAACAGCAGCAGCAGCTCCAGAACCAGCCCCCGCAGTCCTCCATCTCACAGGTCCCTCCCCAATCGCACTCCTCACAGCAGCAGTCCCAGCAAAGGCAAAGGCCCCGTCGGGTCCAGAGGGCCATGTCCCAGGATCGTGTCCTTTCACCGCAGCGGGCCCTGCACCAGGATTACAACATGTCTTCTAATGGTATGTCCCCGTACGGAGGTCGGATCCTGTCAGATGAACAGCTCCTGTCCGCCGAACGTCTTCGATCCCAGGAACGTCTTTTGCCGCAGGACCGACACACTTCCCAAGACCGCCTGTATTCCAAGGATCGCATGTACTCCAAGGACAGACTGCTGTCACAGGAACACCTCTACCCAAAAGACCGCCACTACTCACAAGATCGTCTCTACTCACAAGACCGCCTGTATTCACAAGACCGCCTCCTGTCCCAGGATCCTCTGCTTTCACCAGAGAAGTTCATGATGTCGCTGAAGCGAGATATGGTGAGCAGCGTCTCCGGAGGATTTCACGGCAGCGACAAGTCAATGTCGCGAGCCATCTCGCACACGGACGTGTTCATACCAACCACACCTCTTATGGATCGCTACAAGATGACCAAATGCACTCCCATCCCAGTGCCTCTAACAACAGCAGTGCGGCACCAGGAGCAGGAGGTGCTGCGCACACCAACACTTTAGTCATGAACCAGACAGTATCTAAGAGGCAGGCGTTTGCCTCCAGACGGACCCACACTGTGGAGCAGCTCCAATACATCCCTCAGCACCACCAGCAGCAGCAACAACAGCCGCAGCACTACCGCACAGGTAGCAAGACTGAGGTGACTGTGTAGGAGCAGCCTACCTGGACTGCACCGCGGGGTGCGCGAAGCTGGGGGCTCGACCAGAGTCGGTGGGTACTCTGGCCTTTGATTAGAGTAGGACGATGGTGACTTTACATCATTTGACTGACCTTCCTGCAGGAGAAAGGAACATCCACTTACTGTGAGAGACCGGAATAACGAGCTACACTGTACACTGCATCTGAAACCAGAAAAGGTTGTTTCATGTGTGGACGGATAGGTGTGGCATCATCCAGCTAACTAGCTGACTATTATTTCCGCTGTCTTGATTTGACCACAGGCTACAGTCTCATGCTGTGTATGTTTTAGTGCGACAAAACCACTGACATTTGTCTTTAAAGCTTTGCCAACCCCCTTTTCGTCCACCGAAATTAATCGATGACCTTTTCTGGCAAATTCTAAAAGGGCTTTGCATGGTTAAACACATGGACCGAGTCCCCCGTGACTTCTGTTGTGCAACAAAACGTCACCGCGGGTGATGAACTCGGGTGAACCTGTGATGACTTTATAAATAAGGAACTGAAAGAAAAGAAGCGTTTGTACACCCCGTCCTGCTCAGACATAGAATCTCGATGAGAGAAATCGAAATGGATGTTATTAGCACTTTGATTTGGTGCCTCTGACAGATAGTCCATTTCTTTAAAAAAAACAAAAAACAAAAAAAAAAACCAAAGTGGTTTTGTGGGTTACAAAGCACAATCAATTAAAATCAATTTTTGATTAGTGACGGCGGGTTTTTTTCTTTGCTTCCAATAGACGACTGTAAATAAGCTATTCTAGAAGCAGTATTATGGACACGTCTGTACTGGATGGGATTTGTAGACTGTCTGTTTTCAATAGATTCTTTAAAAAAATAAAGTATAAATCACTGTTTTGTGAGTTCAGAATAGAACCCCACTTAACCAAGTGTTTGAAAGGATAAATTAATACTCTAATGTGTGTCTTTGCGGAACTGAGAAATGAATGAATGTGTTGTTAACAGATATAACGTTAATATTTGGATGTAGATTGTGTTTCATTGACATCGACGGAGTTTAACATCACGGTAATGGATTATAATGCCTGTAAAGTTGGGTGAAATAAACATCCATATTTTTCTAAACAAATCAACACATCTTCCGTTACAGATTTTTGTGTATTTGGATCTCCCTCAAAAAAAAAAAAGACACTGTAGTTTTGACTCATACTATTTTATCTGTACGGTGACATTTCTTGGATGGTGTTTGTTTAGTTCGATGGGGGCGGGATCTCATCACTTGAGTTTGACCTCCACATGAGCAGCTAGAAGGGTTCACTTCAATAATATTCAGTGTGACAAATGGTCAAAGGCTGTCAAAGGATTTCCTGAGTACAAATGCCAGAACTTCCCACCAACAGCCACTGTTCATGTAACTACAACAAATTCAGATGAAACATGGTGAAAAAAACCTTCCCTGGCAAAGAGCAGAATGGAACTTTCTGGTGACTCTGTGCGAATGCACCTAGAATGTTTTGTATCCTGGCAGATGTTTGATGGTCCTTTGCGTCTTTATGGTGTGATAACATGACATTTTTCTTAACAAGTTGGACTCAAAGGTGTTGCATCACTAGTTTTTGACCTGTAGCTTGGACCCACTTTATGTTCCCGAAAAGATAAAAAAAAAAAAAAAAAAAAAAAAAGCTTTTTTTTGTTCCATGTTCATCTGAGCAACACAAAACAAAAGCTGTGGGCACACTCAGGATCTGCTAAGCGAACTGTAACCCTGCAGTGTTGTGAAATGAGCATTTGTGCGAGCTTGGTGACAGAGGGACTTCTTGCGGCTCTGCCACGTCCACTGTGGGTTCATTGTTGAACTACAAATACAAGGAGAAATATTTGGTAACCGAGTCACAGCCTGACTTCAACCAGAGAGCACGTGTACGTGTAGAATACATTATGTCTGTCATATGTTTGGGGTATTAGCATGTTCATGCAATATAACTGTTGTAAACATTTGACAAATATAATTTTAACCCTTGAAGCCCTGAAAAGGTTTAAATCAATACTTTCAGAACATTGTATTCTGTCAAAATCTACCACACGTTGAGTGAAACATTTCAATTAAACCTGAATAACAATAAACAAAGTGGAGCAACCCCAGTGAAGAAATTATTAATATGGGATATGAAATGAGCTTTAATACAACCCCAAATGGGAAAAGTCTGGGGCAGAATGCAGAATACAAGTTCAAAGATAAAACCTGCAGGGATCCTGTCGTTGACTTTGGCTTGTGTTTCATTGCAGACAGTATGAACCCCAGATCTTTCATGTTTTGTGTGGTCAACTTTATTTCATTTAATATACATCCATTCCTGCATTTCAGGCCTGAGATGTGTTCCAAAAAAAAACAAACAAACACTGAGATGGGACTAAATCACTGCTAGGAATGAGGTAAAAAAGAGAATTAAATAATGATGTTATTGCAAACAGGTGACATCAACAGGTAACCAAAATCATGACTTGGTACAACAGCGATGTTCACGAAAGGCTGAGTCTTTGAGGAGCAAAGGTGGGCAGTTTTGTCAATAAAAATTAAAAAGTTACTGAAATGTTTAAAAACAAATATTCCTCAAAGAAAGATGGGAAGGGATTTGCATATTTCTCTATTGACAGTGGTTAATATCATTAAATGATCCAGTGAATCTGGAGGAATTTCAGTCACTAAACTGAACACCCATGATCTCTGATCCCTCAGAAGGCATTGCATCAAGAACAATCATTCATCAATAGCTGATATAACCGCATGGGTAAGAAATTACTTTGTGAAACCTTTGTCTGTTACAGCAACATGGAGTTACATTCACAAATGCAACTGAAAAATTTACTGTGCAAAAAGAAGCCTCATCCTGTTCAGAAACAGTGTCAACTTCTCTGGGCTCAGAGGCTTCTGGGTTGGACCATCACACAGTGGAAACATGTACTGTGGTCAGATAAATCAGTATTCCAGATCTTTTCAGGAAGAAATGGACGTTGCATGATCCATAGATTAAAAGGAACATCTAGACTGTTATCAGCATCAAGTCCAAAAGCCAAGTTCTGTCATAGTACAGCGTTGTGTCAGCTTCCTTGGCAAAGGTGATACATGATTCTGTGATGCAACATTAACGTAAGTAGACTCAAATTTGAGAGCAACATGTGTCTTCAAGATGACGTGTTTTCCAGGGACGTCCATGTATTTTTTCAACAAGACAATACAAAACCACATTCTGCACACATTACAAAGACGTGGCTGCAGAAGAAGATGGTACGGGTACTGGACCGGCCTGCCAGCAATCCTGACCTGTCCCCAGTAGAGAATGTGTGGAGCATTTTGAAATAAAAAAAAAAATGTAACAACAACCCCATAGTGTTGGACACCTTATGACATGTCTGTGGGAAAAATGGGAGAAAATAACATCTGAAATGCTTCATCTGCTAGTGTCTTCAATGCCAAAACATCTTAAGAGAAGCAACAGCAACATTGTAACGTCATAAAAGCTTTAGCATCTCAAGTTTTTATTTAAATGTTGCAGGCCTGAAATGCAGGAATGGATGAAATGAAGTTGACCAAACCATGAACTATCTCGGGTTCATGCTATCTGCAAAGAAATAAATGTCAAAGTGTTTGTTTGCATTTTCTACACGTCCAAACCTTTTCTGCCTTGGGGTTGCATTTAAAAGTTATACACCATAATTTTAGGAATCAAGTGATAAATTTGGCACGACAATAACAAATACAGTCACCTTGTGAAACGTTAATGCGCAAAATGTGCTTCTGTGGGGAATTTAGGGCAAATCTGTTCACGTTTGTTGGATATGAAGAAATCATGAACATTTTTATCAACATGCACATGTAAATATTGACGCATTTTGGGCTAATTTTAACGATAATAGCAGGTCAACAAATGCTCAAATAACATCAGATTATCTGAAATCCTGAAAAATTCAGCAAGCTTTGAAGACTTGAGCGTAACTTGTTGCAAATTTTACAAAGTTCTTCTGTTTGTTTTTTACCAGCTGCAAAGCTAAATTGCCTTGCTAGTTTGCTCATGAAATAATAAAGTCACAAATAGTTGACATGTACTATTCAGTGTCTTACAACTGACTGGAAAGCGTATAAATCTGATTTTCAAAGACTTTATACTTCAGAAGGATTTTATAAAAGTGAATAGTTAAACAGACAGCTAGCAGTTGTTAAGCTACGTTAGCCCCAACAAATGAATATACTTAAAGTTTATCTAAAGTTTAAGTAAACTTCAAGTTTACTTCCTGAGTACACTTTATAGTATACTCATAATGTTACTATTTCTATACTTCTTGGGAAAAATTGGTCCACTTTTTAAGTATACTTATAGGTACACGTTAGACATAACAGTTGTAAAGTTTGAGTACACAGCTAGTTTTGTCTTTACAGTCTAAGTGAGCTTATATAGGTACTACTGTAGTAATACTTTTAACTACTTTCCAGTCTGATTGGGATTTGATCCAAGAACCATGCACCTTGTTTATGTGTTACCTGAAGACACTTGCGTCTTATAGCTACAAGTATACTCAGGAGTATACGCCAAGTATAGATATTTTTTGTATACATGTCAGTAAACTGATTATGCTTTAAGAATAGTATGTTAATTATACATCTGATAAGTAAAAACATACTCACTTATTTTTAGTTTAAAAGCGATATGCTGTTGTTAAACCTGGATAAACATTTTGCTCAGGGATTCCATCACTGTTTTTGCGAGAAACGGCTCTAAGGCCTTGTTCTCACTGACCACGGCGGTATATCTCAACTGATGAGATATTCCCTGCTGCCAGAGTAACTAGCTGGCAGAAATATTTGTATAATTGCGACTCTCGTCGGCAAAGAGTAAAGGTTTGATGTTGGAGTCACACACCTTATCTCTCAGTAGGTCCCAGCCGAAGCTGACAGCGTCATGATGATATACGGCCGTGGCGTCGGCCACGGCACTACTTCAATTTGACATCTGAATTAATACGGTCAACTTTAATGCTGGTCAGTGCAATTTCAGACCTCGTTTAAATTCATGGAAAGCTACGGGTGTGAACAATTCTCACAGCAAACAATAGCGCTGGCAATTGAGGCTGCGTACAAACCGGGGGGTGGGGGGGTGGATAAAAAACAAAAACAAAAAAACAAAATCAGACTAAGTCAGAGTTTCCAATTTATGGGGATCCTGTACCCCATCAGCATTTAAATGAAAATATGAGTCTGCAGTCAGAATGAGTCTGGACGGGAAGCAGCTGAAGTGTAATCCCGGAAAACCGCTGCAACTCAAGTGCAGGCGAGAAGAACGAACTGGCCAAGAACACGGCTTTCCATAAAATAATCATCAGCTTTCAAACCGCTTTTCCATATTTCATACGCCATGCCTTCAATCCGCTATGTATTTCATTATCCGTCCTTCCTACATTTAATGCCAACATGATCCAGGAGCAGAGTGCTTATTTCGTTAGTGAAAAATTTAGTGTCCTCGTGTTCGTGCTTGGCGGCCCGACATCATGCGGTGCTTTCAGACGCTCAATTCTGGATTTACGGTATAGGACAAAAAAAAAAAAAAATAAATGTTTCCGTGTGACACTCAAAGGTTCTGATGAAAAATGTCAGGAGGTCGTCTTTTTTATCATCTGACAGAAAACTGAAATGAACCTTCAAGAGACTTTTGTTCTGGTTTGTACAAAATACTTCAGCGTGCAGAGTCACATGACGGAAAACTACAACGCACGACTAAAGGAGAAGTTCACGATTTTTAACGATCTAACAGCCTTGCTAATGGAAGGTACTTTTACATATTTGTAATGTTTTAAAACATCACATCAGTGCTTGAATTTTTTTTCCTCATTCATAAAGTCATTTTAAGAACTAGAGCGCTCCTAGAGCACAAACCACCGCCAACACATTACTCGTAGAGATAAAGATCACACAAAAACTGCTAAAATGATTTTCTTGAAAGTTGGTCAAAGGGTTGGACACGGGCCAAGGAAGGTGCCATGAACTTTTGGCGAGGATCTGATTAAGGGGGCAGGTCCAGCAAATGTTTTCCCTGCTTTCTTTCAAATTACAAGATCTGCCATTTTTCAAAATTTTCAGGAGTTTTTCACGAGATAATCCAGATACCAGCACTCTACAAACACATGGACTTTTCATCAAGCTCTGCAGGCTACATCATCTGTTGAGAAATTCACAAAAACGTTGAAAAATGTCCCATTGTGCAACATTAAAGAAAAGGGAAAGAACTTTCTGGACCCGCCCCCTTAATTGGATCTGCTCCAGAACTTTCTTCCTTGACCCACAGCCCACCAGACTGTTTCAACAAAATCACTTTAGTCACTTCTACGTAATCGTGGCCAACAGACCAAAAGCACTGAAAACATAACCTTCTTGGAAGAGACAGAAAATTTAAGAGTGTGACAAACAGGAATATGGTAAAAAGTGAGTAAGTGTGCACAAAGGAGACAAATGAGGGAACTCTAAAGGAGCTACATACCACAGTGGCAGTGACTGGAGAGCTTTTGTGTCTTATTTCACCCACACACACACACACACACACACAAAAATGTCTTTCTTTGCAGGGAGAACATCGCATCTTCCACCAAATCATGCTTGGATTCCTCCACTGCTTCCTCTGTGCACCACAGACTGAGTGAAGTTAGGTCATGTCAAGGACAATCACACCATGGCACAGATGGCAAGAAATTAGGCAGAAAACAGATCTACCCTCACCTCTCAAAAGTAACCATCTACCTAACACAGCCAGGTGGAACGTGGGCGTGTCCTTTGGCCTTCTGCAGCCCCTGGGGTCGTCAACACTCAGGCACGTACGTGTTGGATCACACAGAGAGAAATGCACCACATCGCCAAAATTTCATCGCGGGCGTTCCCTCATAATGATGAATCTCTGAAACAACAACAACAACAAAAAAAAACCTGTCCAAGAATGTTGTCAGACCAGAACAACCTCTCAAACAGTCCATGAGTGACCCCTAGTGGTCTGTGAGGATATTGGTAAAATATCACATTTTAAATTTATTTATGTTAACTTAAAAGCGTTTCTCAAAGTGTTTAAAATTGGCTCCAAAGGCTAACAGTGCTGTAACATACCGTTGGAGCGGTAAGCAGACCTCTTGTTTTTGGATATTTGGGGAGTCAGGTGGTCCACAAGATTCTTTTATTTGGATAAGTGGTCTATGCTCTGAAATTCTTTTTTGAAACACTGGACTAGAATCGTAGCTTTTTCCCAGACAGGGAGCTCTTCCAGGTGATTAAGGGCTCCAACTTGACTCAAAACTGGCGTTCCTTCTCCTCAATGAGTAAGGGGGGGGGGGGGGGGGGGGGGGGGGGGGGGTTGAACACTGGTGCTGGTGCTTTAGTCCGATATGTATTGGTATTAAATTATTTGCAGGACCTTGAAGGTGCTCTAGAGCCAGACAACATTCACTGTGTGTTGGTACAGACCGCACATGCTGGTTTAAACTTCGTTCGGGCGTTTTGTGGGCACTGTGAGTTTGTCTAAATTCTTAATGTGGGTCCAGGATGTGTTTCTGCAGCAACGTTCTGACTGATGGGTCAGTAAGTGCACAGAATCCATCACTGCAACACCCGACTCCAGTCATTTGCAACAACCTCAGATTGGAGGCAGCTACCAGACATTTGCTGGTTGACAGACACCAGATTCACATAATAATTAGCAACTCATTAACTCTGTCAATATTAATTAAGCTAATTTCCAACCCCGGCCACAACTCACCACTCGGAGAGTTAGTTTGGGAAGCAGCTAAAAAGCAGCGTGGACGGGGACGTGTGCAATCACTGACTGCATGATGAGGGCTGGATTCAGCTCAAGTGACGGCTCTGCCACAGCCAACTGCTGAAGGGGAGGAAGAGCGGTGCAGACAAAAACACAACCTGAGACAACACTGGGCTCTTCTTCATCCATTTAAATGCCTGTTGTGAAGGAGACTGCAAGCGAAGTCACTTAGCAGCACAGCTGCTTGGCACAACAAGAGATTCCTCAGTGCACAGAAGGAATCTGATTTGAATTTGCAATGCATGACACGCCGTTTGGTGGGAAGTGTCACGCAACAGTTACCACTTTGCAGAGACGGTTTCCATTAATAAATAAAAAAATGTACATATATACAAACATACATACAGTAGTGTTCAGAATAATAGTAGTGCTATGTGACTAAAAAGATTAATCCAGGTTTTGAGTATATTTCTTATTGTTACATGGGAAACAAGGTACCAGTAGATTCAGTAGATTCTCACAAATCCAACAAGACCAAGCTTTCATGATATGCACACTCTTAAGGCTACAAAATTGGGCTATTAGTAAAAAAAAAAAAAGTAGAAAAGGGGGTGTTCACAATAATAGTAGTGTGGCATTCAGTCAGTGAGTTCGTCAATTATGTGGAACAAACAGGTGTGAATCAGGTGTCCCCTATTTAAGGAAGAAGCCAGCACCTGTTGAACATGCTTTTCTCTTTGACAGCCTGATGAAAATGGGACGTTCAAGACATTGTTCAGAAGAACAGCGTAGTTTGATTAAAAAGTTGATTAAAAAATGTTTCTTCTACTATGGTGTTGGGCCTATATATCGCATACCAGGTATCATGGATCAGTTTGGATATGTCAAAATACTTGAAGAGGTCATGTTGCCTTATGCTGAAGAGGACATGCCCTTGAAATGAGTGTTTCAACAAGACAATGACCCCAAGCACACTAGTAAACCAGCAAAATCTTGGTTCCAAACCAACAAAATTAATGCCTCGCAGATGTGAAGAAATCATGAAAAACTGTGGTTATACAACTAAATACTAGTTTAGTGATTCACAGGATTGCTAAAAAAAACAGTTTGAACACAATAGTTTTGAGTTTGTAGCGTCAACAGCAGATGCTACTATTATTGTGAACACCCCCTTTTCTACTTTTTTTTACTAATAGCCCAATTTCATAGCTTTAAGAGTGTGAATATCATGAATGCTTGGTCTTGTTGGATTTGTGAGAATCTACTGAATCTACTGGTACCTTGTTTCCCATGTAACAATAAGAAATATACTCAAAACCTGGATTAATCTTTTTAGTCACATAGCACTACTATTATTCTGAACACTACTGTACACATATACGAGGTCTGTCCATAAAGTATCGTACCTTTTTATTTTTTTTTTAACTATATGGATTTGATTCATATGTTTTCACGTCAGCCAAGCTTGAACCCTTGTGTGCATGCGTGAGTTTTTCCACACCTGTCGGTGACGTCATTGGCCTGTGAGCACGCTTTGTGTTAGGAGTGGTCCCGCCCTGTCATCGGATTTTCATTGTCTGGAAATGGCGGAATGATTTGGGGTTTTTTCCATCAGAATTTTTTCAGAAGCTGTTAGAGACTGGCACCTGGAAACCATTCCAAAAATTTATCTGGCTTTCGGTGAAAATTTTACGGGCTTCACAGAGAATAAGGACTATTACTACAGGTTTAAGGACCCCTTTAAGGACGCTCGGTGCACCACGCTCTGAGCTGCGACGACGCGGCACAAGCCACCGGACCATTTTTTTGTGGAAAAAGTTTTAGATCTTTGAGTTCATCTCATACAAAATGGGAGCAAAGCCAAAAGTGTTGCGTTTATATTTTTGTTGAGTGTATATATATACGAGGGCTGTCAATAAAGTATAGGTCCTTTTTATTTTTTTCAAAAACTATATGGATTTCATTCATATGTTTTTACGTCAAACATGCTTGAACCCTCGTGCGCATGCATGAGTTTTTCCACGCCTGTCGGTGACGTCATTCGCCTGTGAGCACTCCTTGTGGGAGGAGTCGTCCAGCCCCTCGTCGGAATTCCTTTGTCTGAGAAGTTGCTGAGAGACTGGCGCTTTGTTTGATCAAAATTTTTTCTAAACCTGTGAGACACATCGAAGTGGACACAGTTCGAAAAATTAAGTTGGTTTTCGGTGAAAATTTTAACGGCTGATGAGAGATTTTGAGGTGATACTGTCGCTTTAAGGACTTCCCACAGAGCGAGACGTCGTGCAGCGCTCTCAGGCGCCGTCGTCAGCCTGTTTCAAGCTGAAAACCTCCACATTTCAGGCTCTATTGATCCAGGACGTCGTGAGAGAACAGAGAAGTTTCAGAAGAAGTCGGTTTCAGCATTTTATCCGGATATTCCACTGTTAAAGGAGATTTTTTTAATGAAAGACATGCGGACAGGTCCGCGCGTCGGGACGCAGCCGGCGCGGTGCGGCGGCACAGGGAAAACACCTCCGTGTTGATAACCATTTGTAAAATCCAGGCGGCTTTTGATGGCTTTCAGTGGAGTGAGTATATGAGAGATTGTTTAACAGCTGGACATGATCCAACTTGTCCTTAAGGCTTCCAACAGAGGTGTTTTTCCTGTGGCGGAGCGTCGCAGCGGCTGCGAGCCGACGCTGCAATCCGCCCGCATGTCTTTCATTAAAAAAATCTCCTTTAACAGTGGAATATCCAGATAAAATGCTGAAACCGACTTCTTCTGAAACTTCTCTGTTCTCTCACGACGTCCTGGATCAATCGAGCCTGAAATGTGGAGGTTTTCAGCTTGAAACAGGCTGACGACGGCGCCTGGGACCACTGCACGACATCTCGCTCCGTGGGAAGTCCTTAAAGCGACAGTATCACCTCAAAATCTCTCATCAGCTGTTAAAATTTTCACCGAAAACCAGCTTAATTTTTCGAACCGTGTCCACTTCGATGTGTCTCACAGGTTTAGAAAAAATTTTGATCAAACAAAGCGCCGGTCTCTCAGCAACTTCTCAGACAAAGGAATTCCAACGAGGAGCTGGACGACTCCTCCCACAAGGAGTGCTCAAAGGCGAATGACGTCACCGACAGGCGTGGAAAAACTCACGCATGCGCACGAGGGTTCAAGCATGTCTGACGTAAAAACATATGAATGAAATCCATAGTTTTTGAAAAAAATAAAAAGGACCTATACTTTATTGACAGACCTCGTATATATATATATATATATATATATATATATATATATATATATATATATATATATACACGAGGTCTGTTAGAAAAGTATCAGACCTTTTTATTTTTTGCAAAAACCTGATGGATCTGAATCACGTGTGCTTGCATGAGCAAACCTTGAACCTTCGTGTGCATACGTGAACTTTTTCACGCCTGTGGATTACATCATTTTCTGGCAAGCAGCCTTTGTGTGAGGATGTGCAGTGCACTCGGCAGATTTTCATTTCAAGGAAAAAGACGGAACGACTGGAGCAGCGCCGCATCAAATTTTGCCAGAAACTGGGTGACAGCCAGGTGGAAACCATTCGGATGATTCAGACGGTTTTCAGTGACTTTTCAGTCGTGTGACTATCCGAGAAATTGTGGAAGAGGTGGGCATGTCACAGCATGTCCTGTGAGACTTCAACACGGAGGCGCTTTTGCTCCGCCGTCAGAAGCAGCATGAATTTCACAGCCACTCTTTTCATGGTCAAATCTTCTGTCTTCTACAGTGGAAAGTACTGAAAAAGTGCTGATGTCCACCTCTTCTGCAATTTCTCGGACAGTCACACGACGGTCCCGCATCACCACAGCGTTCACTTTGGAAATGATCTGGTCATTTCAGCATGTTGATGGCCGACCGGAGCGTGGCTCGCTCTCCACCGTTGTGCAGACGTCTTTAAACTCTGTGATGCCCACAGGATTGTTACCGAAAGCCGTCTGAATCATCCAAATGGTTTCCACCTGGCTGTCGCCCAGTTTGTGGCAAAATTTGATGCGGCACTGCTCCAGTCGTTCCATCTTTTTCCTTGAAATGAAAATCTGCCGAGCGCACAACACACGTCCCACACAAAGGCTGCTTACCAGGAAATGACGCAATCGACAGACGTGAAAAAGTTCACGCATGCGCACAAAGGTTCAAGGTTTGCTCATGCAAGCACACGTGATTCTAAATCCATCAGGTTTTTGCAAAAAATAAAAAGGTCCGATACTTTTCTAACAGACCTCGTGTGTGGTGCATCTGGACACTATCCACAGCACTACACATTGCATGTTACAGCCTTATTCCAAATTGGCTGGAATTCATTTTTTTCCCCTCAAAATTCTACACACAATACCCCATAATGACGATGTGAAAAAGTTTTTATTTTTGTAACAGACCTCGTATATGTATGTATGTGTCTGTGTGCATATGTATGTATACACACACCCTCCTCTTTTTTTGGGGGGGGGGGCATGATACATATGGTGACGTTATCTCGGCTATTATTATTATTGAGGCGTCCCGCAGTCTCGTCCTTACACTATATTCACATTTGCGTTCTGCACGCTTACATACGAGGTATCTTATAAAACTAACCGGCAGTTTTATAAAAAAAAAAACTATATGGATTTGATTGACATGCGATTACACCAATCATGCTTGAACCCTCGTGCGCATGCGTGAGTTTTTTCACGCGTGTCGGTGACGTCATTTCCCTGTGGGCAGGCCTTGTGTGAGATGTGGTCCCGCCCTCTCGGCTGAATTCCTTTGTTTCACACGCTGCTCGAGACGGCGCGCGTTGCTTTATCAAACTTTTTTCTGGACCTGTGAGGAATATCCGAGTGGACACTATTCGAGAAATTCAGCTGGTTTTCGGTGAAAAGTTTAACGGCTGATGAGAGATTATGGGGTGTTTCTGTCGGTGTAAGGACTTCCCACGGAGCGGGACGTCCTGCAGCGCTTCCAGGCGCCGTCGTCGGCCTGTTTCAAGCTGAAATCATCGTAATGTAAGGCTCTGTTGACCCAGGACGTCGTGAGAGAACAGAGAAGATTCAGAAGAGGCTGGCATGAGGAGTTTATGCAGACATTCCACTGTTTAAGGACATTTTGTAATGAAAGACGTGCGCGCAAATTCGCCGAGTCATTTCCGTGACGACTCGGCAAATCTGTGTGCACCGCGACAGGAAAAACACCTCCGTGTTGAAAACCATTTGTAAAATTCAGGCAGCTTTTGATGGCTTTCAACAAGTGAGTAACTGAGAAATTGTTTAACAGCTTGGGCATGTTCCAACTTGTCCGTTAAGGTTTCCAACGGAGGTGTTTTTCCTGTCGTGACCCCCCGCGGTTGGGTCCGGCCCGACATGCGACTCTGCCTGCATGTTCTTTCATTACAAAATGTCCGTTAACAATGGAATGTCCGAATAAACTCCTCATGCCGACTTCTTCTGAAAGTTCTCTGTTCTCTGACGACTTACTCGGTCAACAGAGCCTGAAATGTGGAAGTTTTCAACTTGAAACGGTGAGACGCTGCCGCCTCGAAGTGCAGATCGCCGTCAGGTGCCATGGGCCGTCCTTACGGCGACACTACCAGACCAAAATCTCTCATCAGCCGTTAAAATTTTTACCGAAAACCAGCTGAATTTATCGAATGGTGTCCACTCAGTTGTGCCTTACAGTTTTGAAAAAATTTTGATCAAACAAAGCAGCAGTCTCTGAGCCATTCCTAAACAATGAAAAAATCAACGAGAGGGTGGGCCACTCCTCACTCAAAGACTGCCCACAGGCGAATGACGTAACCGACAGGCGTGAAAAAACTCTTGCATGCCCACGAGGGTTCAAGCATGTCTGATGTAATCACACGTGATTCAAATCCATATGGTTTTTGAAAAAAATAATAAGGTCGTATACTAACTCATCTCTATAGAATTCACATTTGTGGCTTCTCCGGACTGACCTGTAACCTAGCAACCGCCTGACGTCTCACACAGCAGATGATTAAAGGTACCTTCTTTCCATTCTGAGCATGAACTCTTTGATAGATTTCCCCACATCCACTACAGAATTCTGCCCACAGTTGCAGGCCAAGAATACTCATATTACCCACAAATACGAAATATGAATTTCCACGCTGATTTTAGCCTTTTGAGGCTGAAGCTCCACAGCCGCCACACACACACACACACACACACACACACACACTAGCATTTGCTCTGCAGGGGCTGTTTTTTTAAGGCTTCTGTAAGAGAACTCTGAGGACCCAAGCGAAGCTCAGACTCACAGTCTGCACTGCTCCAAAGGCCAGAATAAAACATATGGAGACAAATGCAGGGCAAACGTTTTGTCCCTTACGAGACAATACTGTAAATTCAAAATAGGAGGGGGCAGTGGCATTGTGAGTGACCACACTGCAAAGCTCTTCAGTATGGTCACTATCACTATGGCTCATCTATCGCCCTCCTAAATTTAACAAAGATTTTATAAATGACTTTTCTGACTTTGTGGCAGGTATTGTTCTTAATAGTAATGCATTTTTAATTGCTGGGGATTTTAATATTCATGTTTGTTGTCCATCCAAGCCCTTGGTCAATGACTTTCTTAATGTTGTGGACTCTTTTAATCTTAAGCAGGCAGTAAATGTCCCGAGGGTCATACTCTGGACCTTATCTTATTCAGTGGTCTAAATGTGAACGTCATAGAGATCTGTAACGCAGGCATATCGGACCATTTTCCTGTGCTTTTTTCTGTCGTGGTGTCCTCCACTATTAGGAAACAATGCGTTCCGGCGCGCCAGCGGCGCACTATCTGCCCTGCTACTGCGCCACTCTTTTCTGCTGCATTTCATGCTTCTGAACTTAAGTCTTACGATTCTAATACAAATATTGATGAGTTGGTTAGCTTGTTCAATACTACGTGTTCAGAGATTCTCAACGTTGTCGCCCCTTTCACTAATCGGTGTGCAAAACGCTCAGAGCCATGGCACAATGATTTTACGCGCGCACGCAGACGGGAATGCCGCTGTGCAGAACGGAAATGGAAGAAAGATCAACTTCAAGTATCACTGGAGATTTTAAGACATTCACTTGCGAATTATCAAGATGCTGTTAAGGTCTTATTATCTCGCCTTGAATCGTGTTGGATTAAATGGCACAGTGCTCAAATGGTTTAAGTCCTATTTGACTGGTCGGTGCTTTTCTGTAAACCTTGGTCCCTTTGCGTCACAGAAAGCCCCTTTGACTTGTGGAGTACCTCAGGGTTCAATTTTAGGGCCAATTTTATTTTCGCTTTATTTGCTTCCTTTAGGATCAATTTTTAAGAAATATAACATTCAGTTTCACTGCTTTGCTGATGATGTGCAGATTTATCTACCTCTGAACCTTAAAACAAACTCATCTGCCATCCTACAGACTTGCTTTCAAGAAGTCAAAGACTGGATGTCTTTAAACTTTTTGAATCTAAATGAAAGCAAAACAGAGATTGTGCACGCCTTGATCACGTCTCGTTTAGACTACTGCAATTCTTTGTATGTTGGTCTTAATCAGTCGTCTCTGCATCGTCTCCAGATGGTGCAAAATGCAGCTGCGCGTCTGCTCACTGGAGCCAAACGGCACCAACACATTTCTCCTGTTTTAGCTTCACTGCACTGGTTGCCTGTTGCTTTTAGAATTGATTTTAAGATTTTGTTGCTTGTTTTTAAATCAATTCACGGTCAAGCCCCATTCTATTTATCTGATATCCTGTCATTGTACACTCCAGGAAGAGCTCTGCGCTCCGCGGACCAGAGTTTACTGGTCTGTCCCAGATCTAAGCTAAGGACCAGGGGAGACAGAGCCTTTGCTGTTGTGGGGCCCAAGCTCTGGAACTCTCTGCCACTGAATGTCTGACTGGCTCCTTCAGTTGACTCTTTTAAGATTCTTTTAAAGACATATCTTTTTGCACTGGCTTTCAATACAAGATGAGCTGAACACTGCCACATCTTTTACTGTCTTGTTGATTTATTTTGTTCTTGTATTTAACGATATAATTTTAAATCATTTTATTGTACAGCACTTTGGGGCAGTGTTGACTGTTTGTAAATGTGCTTTATAAATAAACCTGACCATGACCTTGACCTTGGGGAAGTAACTTATGATGTACTGTTGTCTCATTGGGGTAGGGTCACATACTTCTAAGGCTGTGTCCCACAAAGATCTGGGCTTCTGAGACAGTGGAGACTCGTCTCATCCACCGAACATTTTGCTGTTGCGTCATTTAATTTTCGCACCCCTACCCCGTCGCCTGGCAACCTCGACAGCTGCTGGTGAGAAGCTACAGTCGTGGGTGTAACCTGTAGTTTAGTAATCATTTTTCAGTAAAATTCAAATTTCAAATTTATTAATTTATATAGTGCCAATTCACGATGAAATCGTCACAAGGTGCTTCACACAACATAAAACAAAAAAAAAAAAAACTGAATAAAAAATTTAAAACAATAAAAAGACGACCATAAAAGAATACAAGAATAAAAACACATCATAAAACTAATGATAAAACAAGGAAAACAAATGAGTCTTTAAACGTAATTTAAAAGTCGCCACAGTATCAGACTGCCAAATGTGTGCCGGGAGATCATTCCACAGAGCTGGGGCACGGTATGAGAAAGCTCTGTGACCGGCAGACTTTTTATTCACCCTGGGAACACACAGAAGTCCTGCACCCTGAGAACGCAGGGCCCGAGCTGGTACATAGGGGCTTACCAGGTCAGCCAGATAGGGACTAAGTAAGTAAGTAACTAAGTAAGTAAATTTTATTTATATAGCACCTTTCAAGACAAGAGCCACAAGGTGCTTCACAACATAAAAGCACAGTACACCACACAATACATCAGACAATGGCCGAGACATTTAAAAAAGATAACATAGGATAAAGCAGCCCAAAAGCTAAGCAAAAGCTTGTGTAAAAAAGAAGGTCTTAAGTTGGCTTTTAAAAGTGTCGACAGAGTCCAGTGAGCGCAGAGAGAGCGGGAGACCATTCCAAAGCCTGGGAGCAACAGCCTGGAAGGATCGCTCTCCTCTAGTTGCAAAACTGGTGCGAGGAACCATCAACAAATTTTGGTCCACAGACCTCAACGCCCTGGCAGGGGCATAAGGCTGGATGAGGTCACAGATATAGGGAGGCGCCTGGCCATGTAGAGCTCTAAATGTTAAAACCAAAATTTTAAAATTGATCCTGAAGGACAATGGCAGCCAATGAAGCTCCTTTAAAATTGGGGAAATATGAGTCCTCCTGTTAGCTTGTGTCAGAATTCTCGCTGCAGAGTTCTGTACTAACTGCAGTCGACGCAACTCCTTCTTGTTTAGACATGAAAACAAACTGTTACAATAGTCTAAACGTGTTGACACAAAAGCATGAATAATAAGCTCTAAATCATTTCGAGACACCATTTTCCTGAGCTTAGAGATGTTTCTTAATTGAAAGAAGCAATTCCTCATCAGCTGTTTACAATGCTGTACCAACGACATGTCTTTGTCAAAGATGACACCCAAGTTTCGAAGATATGATTTAGCGGACTGGCCCAGGTCTCCCAAGTACTGCTGAATACCTGGAATATGGGCATCAGGGGCAATAACCAATGTCTCTGTTTTGTCTGCGTTGAGCTGAAGAAAGTTATTCATTAGCCATTGTTTTATTTCCGCCAAACAATGGAGGAAGGAATCAAGCCTCTTAATCTCAGATGGCTTAAAGGAGCAGTAAAGCTGCATGTCATCCGCAAATAACTGGTAAGAGACATCAGTTAATCTTTGAATGATCCTACCTAAAGGGATCAAGTACAATAAAAACAAAATGGGGCCCAATACAGAACCCTGAGGGACTCCGCATAACAGGTCCACAGACTCTGACCTTATCTGGTTAGCAAAAATGCTAAAGCTACGCCTGGACAGATATGAGAAAAACCACCGAAGAACTGACCCCGACAGACCGACATTATCCCTCAATCTATTCAGCAGGACCTGGTGGTCAACAGTATCAAAGGCAGAGGACAAATCCAAAAGAACCAACACGGTGGATTTACCAGCATCAGCAGACATCATAATGTCGGGAGGTGCAAGACCATGAACAATTTTATAAACTAATAACAGTACTTTAAAATTCGATCTTGCAACAACTGGAAGCCAGTGCAGGGACGCCAAAATGGGCGTAATGTGGTCAAACTTTCTGCTTTGTGTCAATAGTCTGACAGCAGTGTTTTGAACCAGTTGAAGACCCCTAATCCTGGACTGCGGTAAGCCAGAAAATAGAGCATTACAATAGTCCAATCTAGAAGAGACAAATGCATGAATCAAAGTCTCAGCATCAGCCATAGACAAGATGGGACGAATCTTCGCTATATTTCGCAAATGGAAGAAAGCAGTCCTTGTAATGTCTCTAATGTGGAGATCAAAGAACAACGTAGGATCAAAAATTACTACAAGGTTCCTCATTTTATCCGTATGATATATAACACACGAACCTAAGCTAAGTGCTAGTTGATCAAATTGATGCCGATACCTCACTGGACGAAGAACCATAGCTTCAGTCTTATCAGAATTTAAAAGTAGGAAGTTACTAGACATCCAATTTCTTACTGATGCAAGGCAATCTTCCAAAGATTGTGAATGATGTGAATGAGATTACCAGCAGTTATTGGCATGTACAATTGAGTGTCATCAGCATAGCAATGAAAGGGAATCCCAAAGCGCCGCAGTATATTCCCAAGGGGTGCTACATAAAGGGAAAAAAGTAGGGGGCCTAAAACGGATCCCTGCGGAACCCCAAACTTCATGTCCCTACGATCAGAGGAGGTGCCATTACACAATACACAGTAAGAACGACTGGACAGGTATGACGTCAACTATGCAAGAGCAGTTCCAGTAATCCCAAAGTGATTCCCCAGCCTATTGCGTAAAATATGATGATCCACAGTATCAAACGCAGCACTAAGATCCAACAGCACCAAGACTGTAGTGGTATCTGAGTCCATTGCTCGCAAAAGGTCATTCACTACTTTAGTAAGTGCTGTCTCTGTGGAGCGACATTTTCTAAAAGCAGACTGCAGTGGCTCAAAAAGATTACTCTCAGTGAGGTAGTCCACAAGCTGTTGCAAAACCACTTTTTCCAGGATTTTAGAACAAAATGAAAGATTAGATATCGGTCTATAATTTTTCAATACACTAGGGTCGAGATTGGATTTCTTAAGTAATGGTTTAATCACTGCAGACTTGAAACATTTAGGAACAGATCCAGAAGTTAATGAGAGATTTATAATTTCCAGCATAGTCGATCCAAGAGTGGGCCACAGGTCCTTAAATAGTTTTGTTTAAGGACCTGCTTTTTTTTTTACTAATAGCCCAATTTCATAGCCTTAGGAGTGTGCATATCATGAAAGCTTGGTCTTGTTGGATTTGTGAGAATCTACTGAATCTACTGGTACCTTGGTTCCCATGTAACAATAAGAAATATACTCAAAACCTGGATTAATCTTTTTAGTCACATAGCACTACTATTATTCTGAACACTACTGTATAACCACTTTCTGCTGCTTCACTGCACCTGACCACACCCCATTTTAAGACCAGCACGCTCATGGGTTGTGCCCTTGGCATTTAAAAAAGTTGTGTTGTGAAGGTGAAAATGAAAATGCGTCAGGTGGACAGTCACCACAACACTGCGCTGGGTGGAACTGCAGTGACAGACACAGCATGAAGGACCAGTCGGTGAGCCTTCAGTCAGTCTGTCTACACCCCAGGGTGAGACTCAAGGTTGCAAACACTTCAGGCAGAGACAGGTGAGAGCTTAATGCCGCCAATCACTCCTTTATTTTTTTGGTGGATTCCAAGTGGACTCCACTCATCTCCTCCATTTAACAATCGAAATGTGAGTGTTCTTGGAGCTGTGGCGGAATGGCAAGAATTTTCACCCCTGGTGCCAATCGAGACTGTAGTTATGGGCGTCTCTTTCATAATGCAACCTGAAGGTGTAATCTGAAAGTTCCACATAAATTGGCTCACCCCGCATCATTGCTTTCCTCCCTCCTCCTTCCTCATCTCATGTGCTCGTCCTCCTCCTGCTTCTGTCTCTGAGCGCATTGTTAAAACTCTCCAATAACCAGATAAAGGAGGCGCCAGGGAACCAGAGTGAGAGCGCCATTAAGAATGACTCACAGTGCGTGCGTTTGCATCCACGTGTTGCTGAGGGACGTCACTGAGAGGCCGCACTATTCATTCCACTGTGGAGGGAGTTTTTGTTTTTATCTTAAACAGGGAGGAGGAAAGAAAAAGGAGTGAAGCAGAAGGAGGAGGCGAGTATTGGTCTAAACACTTGGTACAAAGGCAACGGACTGGAAACTGGTGATAGTGGAACGACTGTATGCCGGCACAAAAACTGGATTCACAGTCAAGTGCTGAGAAATAAAACGCACAATCTGGACTAATAAGATAAAACTGTTACTGCGGAGGTTTTTATGAAAGAAAGCAAGTACAGTGTTGGGATTTTTAAACTTTCTTGCAAAATTATCTGTACAAATACAAAAGCACTCAATAAGGACGTCTGCACTTATCTGAAGAATGACCCAAAAATGATTCTGAATCGTTACTATTACAGAAAAAAGCCTTACAATTAAGAGAACATTAAAACAAATCCCTGACAGCACGTCATTAAAAACTCTGCACAGAAGTCATCGATAACGTCAAGCCTGTTCCTCAGTTCACTCTTTGTGTTGTCGACATTTACGACCCCTCGATGATCTTTCACGTGTTGTCTGAATCTTCAGCAGACGTGAGCAATTTGAGTTATTGCACGTGCTGTCGACATGTTTATTAGCAATTATTAGCAAAAGGCTTTGTGATGTCACTCCCTGTTATAGAACTGAAGAAGATGTTTTCCCCATTTGATTGTTTAATCTTCATTTGGAAGTGTTGTGGCCTCTCTCAGCCACCGTACGTGCAGTGACTCACTGAATTGTTACTACAGACGGAAACGTTTTACTCAGACTAAGTCATGGTAGGCGTCCTCTGAACCCAAACACGAGGGACGTGAGATGGATTTAGATCCCATATATGTTTCATCTGTGGTAACTTGGTGTTGAGTAACTGCACGGTGCAGACACAGAATAATATATCAAACATGAAAGCGAAATTTGTGCCATCAGAACCTGTTAGGATATGATGGGGCGATATAGGGGATGATATCAAACACTGTAGTATACCTTGTTTCCGAAAATGGCAACTGTATGTGTTAAAGTTTTACAGATGAGGGTACCCGACTGTTAATTAAGGGTCCGAGTGCTTCTTGAGTTTAAGAATATCATTAAATTTAAAAAATATAGTAAATGTATGTTTTAAATTCAGTATTTTTTATTATTCTAAGTAGGACTAAAGTTTGAATTCATTTGTTTCTGTTCCTCTTAAAGACACACTCCAGTGATGTTTGAAGGGACAAAAAAAAAAAAAAAATTACCTTTGAGAAACAGTTTTTCCATGTAAAATTGTTCACTAAACTGCTTTAAAAAACCAGGTTCTGCTCAGACGTTCGAAAATAAATTAGCCCTGCCCACTGCCTTGATGATAGGCCTGTTCAAATCTGAATGGGGCTGTTTGGAGTGATGACTTGGTGAAGTTGGTTACACAGTAAAACAGACTATATAAGTTCTAAGGATTTATTCTATTTTATTTTTTTTTTAAATGCACTACAGTGTCAAAACCTGAACAAAACATGAAGACAAAACGTGAAGAAAAACAGAGTGGAAAGAAAAAAAAGACTTTTTTGAACAAGGAACTCTTAAAAACTAAGAAATTTGTTGTCTAACAAAATTTTAAATATTTCAAACTTTCTCATTCAGAACAGGAACCTGAACCACACTCACAACGAAACATTTAAACATTCAGCAGCAGGGCCACCCCAGCCACGACCCACTTGGACGGGTTTTCTTTTGTGTTGAGGTCAAATGTCCAAACATATGTCGGTCCTCTCTGCTGGGTCTTGTAGACAGGACATGGGTAGATGTTTTTGTGCTCTTTTTTGTCCACAGGGATGGCCTTGATAAAAATAACTGGCATGGCCGGGGTGAGCTCCTTGAGCCGGGCGTCTACAATCATACCTCTCTGAAAAAGAAAGCAAGAGGGAGAGGAGAAGAAAAGGATGGGAGGGGACACAACACACCGGTCAAACACAGACAGAAGCCACTCGCTGAAGCGGGGGAGGTTCAAAATGAGTTTGAGGTGGAACCTTGCTCGTCTGGGTACTGTACTTGCCACTGTGCCTGCGTTTAGGGCCCCTTCACACATTAATGCAAATTTGGTCGAATTGCGCATAAAGTGCACATGAAGCAGGAATCGTATGCAAAACGTGTAAAATCGTACCAGCCTCTAATGCCTCATACACCTGTTGCTAAAACTATTTGTGCACACCAGTAGCTGAAAGACAGAGTGTGCGCTCTGAGAGCCCAACGAACCCTCTCGCGGCAGGTGTCGGACAAATTCTGGCTGACACACACGAACATCAAACACCGCTTGTTTGACACTTAGAAAAAGTGTGGCCGTTCACACTATTAACACGAAAACAGTCAGCAGACAATCACTGTCGAGCTGGATGTGAAATTTGTCTAAGTGCCCCACGACTGTGGAGTTGCCAAGATGTGGCGTGCCACAGAGTGTCAGCTCCCCCACAACACGTGTGTGTGTGGGGCTCAACTCCCCCCAACAGGCAAGGCATCTCTCATCTGATCACAGAGTGACACTGTGCGCTGAACGGACGGGGGCGTAGCAGCTGTTGACAACTCTGGTCCTGGACATCAGAGCTGCAGAACATGCACCCTGTTTTGACGGACACGTGTGTGTGTGTGTGCTTGCTGTCCTCACAATGAAGTACATAAAAACATATATCGCTTTTGTGACGGGCTGGAGAGAGCGCACATTGACAGGCTGTTCCAGCTGGACTGGACAGTCAGCTCATGTGGACACACAGCAGACGATCTGAACATCACGTCTGGCTGACAGGACAGTGAGCGGCGCGCTGCAGGACCATATGACAGGCCAACAGTATGACAAATACTCTGGCAATCCGAGTGTGTGGGTTCAAATGTCGTGAGTGGTTTTTTTTTTAATCAGGGTTATTTAACCGCGGGGTTCTCTACTGTGTCCCCCTTTAATGTATTATTTATATCAACCCAGTGATATTCACTAATTATACAGCTGGTTTTTATTTTACTTTCCTCCACACCAGCGGCGCAATGTGGTGCAGCTCGTCCCATGGAACACAGTGCGAGCAGCTGCTGTGTTCCTGCTCAAAAGACACCATCTCGTGCACAAACTGTCTGCCTGTATGTATGCCTGCCCGTCAGCGCAATGTTTTGTGGTTCGCTCATACGAGCTGTTTCGCCGTGAGTCGCCCTGAGTTGTACTTATTCACACTATGTGTGAAGGGGCCCTTAATAATGTACTTTTTGAAAAGAAGAAAAAGAGACGTTGAATTAAAATTGGCTGCCACTTGCAGTGTTCGACTCTCAGACACCGTAATGTTCTGTTACCCTTGAAAAGTGCTGAAAGTCAGTGGAGTCGAGCTGCCCTGCCTATAAACACTGGAACTGAGTGCGCCGTCTCACTAATTAATCCTTCTACACTTAGTGCCCGACAAACACAAATTTAAACACACAGGAAATGTAAATCCCAACGACTTTGGAAAGCTAAGAAGACAAAGCCTCAATTACATCTTCAACTGCTATAAAACTTAACCGAGGAGTTAAACACCAATGACTCTGTTTAAGTAAATATGAGTGTTGTAGAGCTCCTGATTAAAATTCATGATATAACGTCTGTAAATGATGCACAAATACTTACGATGTGAATTACTTAATTTCCTGTAATATATTGGGGGATTAAGAATGTATAAGTGTTGCACACAGCTAGAGTCAGATAACGGCAAATCCTTCTGCAGAGTTGGCAATCAAACCGTCTGTGACTAAATAAGTATGAAGTAAAGTTTCTGATGGGGCATCTTCCAGCATGCTGGCCACCCAGTTGGACATGCTTTCAAAACCGACGCATGCAGGAGGTGTTGAATGCCCAAAGCCCCTTGTACCACACTGGGGCACAATCTACCCACTGATCTCCAGTGTGGGATCACAGGTGAACAACATCTTAAATATACTTGAAATCCACCCCTTGGGTCAGTAATTCATATCACAGCTAGAGGGAGCACTCCACAATTTTTGGACAGATTTCCATGGCCTCAGATGTGGAGGTGCTGATTCCAAATGCAACAACTTCACAACTGCAAACTTTCCCAGCATGCACTGTATCTAAGCTGCAGTGATGAAAGGAGCAGAAAAGAGGAAAAAAACAAAACCTCAGAACCTTTTGTAGCCAAGCAGATGAGGATGGAGATGCCTTGCGTCAGGGTTTACAACATGCATGACCCCGTAAGTCAATACATAAGACCCAAAGACACGGACCTGTCAAGGAGGTTGACTCTTTAAAAATGTGAAATTCTACAGCCAAGCTTCAGATGAATTAAAAAAAAAACACATTCTAAATTACAGCAAAATTAAAAGATATACATATGTACAGTAGACTATATTTGTTTGTGAGCAATTATTTTGGATGTCACTGTTTTTTTGTGCTCATAACCATGGCCAATTAATTGAAACCCAAGATTCAGAAGCACATTCTGTCATATTTATAAATCACAAAATTCAATAAAGCAATATTTTATCTCATACCTCATTTCTATCATATCCATTCATCATATGAGATGTTTATCATATAGAGTATCTGGCCATCTTTGAAGTCTGAGACCTATCTGAATAAAAGGCAAGGTTCATTAATATAGATGAGAAAGTTTATCATAAATCTTTGACTTTCACTGCTGCATCCAGATGGAGCACTGCTTATTCTCTTATTCACACTCTTCTACTCCCAGCTAACGGCACAGAACTGGCCTCAGGGCTAAGAGCAGGACATGACGGGGAGAGCAGGCCCGCCTGTCCGCCTGTGTATTTGCCCAAGTCTCAAAGTTTAATGAGGAAAAAAAAAATGGACCAGTCTTCTTAAGGTTGATCTAAGTGTTCAAGTGCACACACTGCACATTCCTTAATTAAGAGGTCCACAGGGATGCTCCTTGAAAGTCGTTGGCATATACAGTTAGCTGTACGTATGTAGATAGAGCGAGCTCTGGGAAGCTGAGCTCTGAAAGCTAAACACACCCTGGGATGCAAAGCAGAAAACTAAAGCACAAAGGGAGCGTAGAATCCCATTTGGGGAAAATAGTGAAATTACTAAACCACAATTAGTTTAAAGATGGAATTTTGAGGTTGAACGTGGTTCACATTTGTGAGTCAGATCAGCCTCAGACAAGTGGGGAATACTGGGATTTTTCTGCATAAGCTGCTGGTAAATGGAGGCAAATATTTTTGTGTGTTTCACCGCCCGGCTGTCGAAAGCTGAAAATGTGTTGTCACCAAGTTTGCCTTCTGTCCAACAGTCCCCCCCCCCCCCCCCCTCACTTTACGCACATTTGCCATAAACAATGATTGAGAATCTGCTCTAAACGTTTTGGTTGTGTTTGGGCCTGTGATATTATCACAGTGTATCAATTATGGAAAAAGAAAGTCAAAGGTCAATGCTGCAGGAATTGTTATTTTAATAAAATTCTTGTGAGCATGATAACATTTGGTGCACATATCTGATTCTTACCAAACTTAGTACGCAGGCTAAATGTGCCGGATGTGGGGGGGGGGGGGGGGGGGGGGGCTGAGCTGGAAAGGATGTGCAGCAGGTTAGGGTGATAAAGGATGCAGGTGGAAATGTGCTGAGAAGTGAGACGAGTGCCTTGAGAAGGTGAAGGGAGAATTTTGAGGAGCTGATGAATGAAGAAAATGAGGGAGAGAAGGCTGGGTGATGTGGAGAGAGTAAATCAGAAAGTGCAGCCGATTATAAGGATGAAGTGAAGACAGCTATGAAGAGTATGAAGAGTGGAAAAGCAGTTGGTTCGGATGACTAACCATACCTTCACCAAAGAGGTGATGATCTATGAGAAAAACTCTGGTTTCATGTCGAGAAAGGACACTACAGATGCAATATTTGTGCTGACAGTACTTATGAAGAAGTATGAGAAGGACAGAAGGAGATACATCTTAGAGAGGCTTACTTCTATCCTTTATCAGCAGTACACACTTCAGTGAAGTTTAACAAAAACCTGTGGATTTGGGTCCACATTTTGCTGATTTCAAAGGGGCTCCAAAGTGACACCCTTGGTAACATATTTTAAGTTGTGTGATCAGATGCACATAGAGACTGTACTGAGTCCTCTGCTCTCCTCTGCTTTTGTCCTTTAAACCAGCTGCATTTTTCAGTTGTAGCTTCAAAATTGAATTTAAATGTCAGTTTTTTTGATGACAAGTGGCCTAACCCTAACGACTAAATGCTGTTGTATTTACCTGTCAAAGGTATTTACCTGCTTTACTTTTAGTTGATGCGTATTTTGGGGTCCCTTCACACATAACATGAAGTTGAGCGAAAGACGCAGAAACCGGAAGAAAATCTGCGAACCAAAAACAAAATGGAGAACCGCGAAACATTCCACCTGCTGTTGGGAGGGGCATACAGTCGGATAGGCGTGCATGATACTGCGGCGACAGTATCGTGCACGTTCGTGTTTGCTCGCACGAACACAGTGCAAGCACCTGGAAAGTCACACACACAGCAGCGAAGCAAAATATTTAAAAAAACACCACAATTTATAATCCTTAATACCTGTTATAAAGAGTGGATTAAGCCTCTGCCTAGGATAAATAAAAGAAAGTAATGAAATGATGTAGATTAATGTTCTCCCTTTTATGTTTCACATAAATTACCTGATGCGCTCCTCTCATGAAGACATCAGTCATGAATGCATCATCCCGCATGGCGTGTCCAGAGCGCAGTGATCCGCTGATGCCCACGTTACACATGTGATATGTGTTTTAACTCTTACAATGTGGGGAATTCCCACAGTGACATGCGCCTCATGGTGATTTTCTGCATGGCATGATATTCACTAGTGTTGCGGTGCGCTGATGTGGCGGTCAGCTGAAGCGCTATGTTTTAATTTATTTCCCCGTGCGGACAGCATGCCGACGTCCGCGCCTCACGGCAAAGATATGCCAGGACATTTTCTACAAGCCAGTACAGGTGTTCGCCAGCTGTGACTTGCGAGCACAGCTATCTGAACAGCTGCACGTCGCAGGGGGACACGCAGGCCTCTGTCTGCGGACGTCGTCAGCTCACAGAAAAAAGGCTCACTCTCTGTTGCTTTGTTCTGTGATTTTAATTTAATGTATGTATTATTATTTTTGTCCATTATCTGTCTGTGTCTGTAATGTAACACCTTGCGTGCACAGTGAGGTCCAGCTGTCAGTCAGTCGGTGGTCAGCTGACAGATGTTGTATGTCCAGAGCAAAGCGATCAGACATGAATGAGTTTACGCCTTCACCCTTATGTGCCCGCACACACATGTGCATTGCGTGTTCACCAGCTGAGGTGCAGTGCACAACTGTCAGCTGTCCCAGCAGCGCACTGTGTGTGTGTGTGTGAGGGGAGGGGTTCAGCCCAGTTACACCCAATGTGTGTTGCTTGGCAACACCATAATCGTGGGGCACTTAGGCACTTTTCACAGACAGCTCGAATGAGGTCGCCTGCTGTCTACTATCGTGCCAGGTGTGTGAATAGCCACGCCTTTTCTAAGTGCCCGGTGAGCAGTGTTAGATGTTCATGTTTGGCACCTGGAATTTGGCCAACACCTGCCGAGGGAGGGGTCGAATGGGCACGTGCACGCCATTCGCTGTCATTCGGCCACTTGTGTGCATGAATGGTTATAGCGACAGGTGTACGAGGCATTTGAGTCGGCTCCAAATTTTCACAAATGGCATGCAATTCCTCCTTCGTGTGCTAGTCGGCTTCAATCATGTTGGTTGGTTGGGGTGGTTGGCTCTCACTGCGGTATTGTATCACTTCCCGTTCCGGAGCACAGTGGTGTTTTGCCTCGGCCTCCTTTAGCGGTAATGGTACTTGTAATAAATGTAGCTTATTTGTAGCTTTGGAGGCCAGGCTGGGCGAATTGGAGACTCGGCTCTGCACTGTGGAAAATTCTACAGCTAGCCAGGCCCCTGTAGTCGGTGCGGACCAAGGTAGCTTAGCCGCCGTTAGTTTCCCTCTGGCAGATCCCAAGCAGCCGGGAAAGCAGGCCGACTGGGTGACTGTGAGGAGGAAGCGTAGTTCTAAACAGAAGCCCCGTGTACACCGCCAACCCGTTCACATTTCTAACCGTTTTTCCCCACTCGACGACACACCCGCCGAGGAACAAACTCTGGTTATTGGTGACTCTGTTTTGAGAAATGTGAAGTTAGCGACACCAGCAACCATAGTCAATTGTCTTCCGTGGGCCAGAGCAGGCGACATTGAAGGAAATCTGAAACTGCTGGCTAAGGCTAAGCGTAAATTTGGTAAGATTGTAATTCACGTCGGCAGTAATGACACCCGGTTACGCCAATCGGAGGTCACTAAAATTAACATTGAATCGGTGTGTAACTTTGCAAAAACAATGTCGGACTCTGTAGTTTTCTCTGGGCCCCTCCCCAATCAGACCGGGAGTGACATGTTTAGCCGCATGTTCTCCTTGTATTGCTGGCTGTCTGAGTGGTGTCCAAAAAATGAGGTGGGCTTCATAGATAATTGGCAAAGCTTCTGGGGAAAACCTGGTCTTGTTAGGAGAGACGGCATCCATCCCACTTTGGATGGAGCAGCTCTCATTTCTAGAAATCTGGCCAATTTTCTTAAATCCTCCAAACCGTGACTATCCAGGGTTGGGACCAGGAAGCAGAGTTGTAGTCTTACACACCTCTCTGCAGCTTCTCTCCCCCTGCCATCCCTTCATTACCCCATCCCCGTAGAGACGGTGCCTGCTCCCAGACCACCAATAACCAGCAAAAATCTATTTAAGCATAAAAATTCAAAAAGAAAAAATAATATAGCACCTTCAACTGCACCACAGACTAAAACAGTTAAATGTGGTCTATTAAACATTAGATCTCTCTCTTCTAAGTCCCTGTTAGTAAATGATATAATAATTGATCAACATATTGATTTATTCTGCCTTACAGAAACCTGGTTACAGCAGGATGAATATGTTAGTTTAAATGAGTCAACACCCCCGAGTCACACTAACTGCCAGAATGCTCGTAGCACGGGCCGAGGCGGAGGATTAGCAGCAATCTTCCATTCCAGCTTATTAATTAATCAAAAACCCAGACAGAGCTTTAATTCATTTGAAAGCTTGACTCTTAGTCTTGTCCATCCAAATTGGAAGTCCCAAAAACCAGTTTTATTTGTTATTATCTATCGTCCACCTGGTCGTTACTGTGAGTTTCTCTGTGAATTTTCAGACCTTTTGTCTGACTTAGTGCTTAGCTCAGATAAGATAATTATAGTGGGCGATTTTAACATCCACACAGATGCTGAGAATGACAGCCTCAACACTGCACTTAATCTATTATTAGACTCAATTGGCTTTGCTCAAAATGTAAATGGGTCCACCCACCACTTTAATCATATCTTAGATCTTGTTCTGACTTATGGTATGAAAACTGAAGATTTAACAGTATTCCCTGAAAACTCCCTTCTGTCTGATCATTTCTTAATATTTACATTTACTCTGATGGACTACCCAGCAGTGGGGAATACGTTTCATTACACTAGAAGTCTTTCAGAAAGCACTGTAACTAGGTTTAAGGATATGATTCCTTCTTTATGTTCTCTAATGCCATATACCAACACAGTGCAGAGTAGCTACCTAAACTCTGTAAGTGAGATAGAGTATCTCGTCAATAGTTTTACATCCTCATTGAAGACAACTTTGGATGCTGTAGCTCCTCTGAAAAAGAGAGCTTTAAATCAGAAGTGCCTGACTCTGTGGTATAACTCACAAACTCGCAGCTTAAAGCAGATAACCCGTAAGTTGGGGAGGAAATGGCATCTTACTAATTTAGAAGATCTTCACTTAGCCTGGAAAAAGAGTCTGTTGCTCTATAAAAAAGCCCTCCGTAAAGCTAGGACATCTTACTACTCATCACTAATTGAAGAAAATAAGAACAACCCCAGGTTTCTTTTCAGCACTGTAGCCAGGCTGACAAAGAGTCAGAGCTCTATTGAGCCGAGTATTCCTTTAACTTTAACTAGTAATGACTTCATGACTTTCTTTGCTAATAAAATTTTAACTATTAGAGAACAAATTACTCATAACCATCCCAAAGACGTATCGTTATCTTTGGCTGCTTTCAGTGATGCCGGTATTTGGTTAGACTCTTTCACTCCGATTGTTCTGTCTGAGTTATTTTCATTACTTACTTCATCCAAACCATCAAGATGTCTATTAGACCCCATTCCTACCAGGCTGCTCAAGGAAGCCCTACCATTATTTAATGCTTCGATCTTAAATATCTATCTTTATTAGTTGGCTATGTACCACAGGCTTTTAAGGTGGCAGTAATTAAACCATTACTTAAAAATCCATCACTTGACCCAGCTATCTTAGCTAATTATAGGCCAATCTCCAACCTTCCTTTTCTCTCAAAAATTCTTGAAAGGGTAGTTGTAAAACAGCTAACTGATCATCTGCAGAAGAATGGTCTATTTGAAGAGTTTCAGTCAGGTTTTAGAATTCATCATAGTACAGAAACAGCATTAGTGAAGGTTACAAATGATCTTCTTATGGCCTCAGACAGTGGACTCATCTCTGTACTTTTTCTGTTAGACCTCAGTGCTGCTTTTGATACTGTTGACCATAAAATTTTATTACAGAGATTAGAGCATGCCATAGGTATTAAAGGCACTGCGCTGTGGTGGTTTGAATCATATTTATCTAATAGATTACAATTTGTTCATGTAAATGGGGAATCTTCTTCACAGACTAAGGTTAATTATGGAGTTCCACAAGGATCTGTGCTAGGACCAATTTTATTCACTTTATACATGCTTCCCTTAGGCAGTATTATTAGACGGCATTGCTTAAATTTTCATTGTTGCACAGATGATACCCAGCTTTATCTATCCATGAAGCCAGAGGCTCCTCTCCTGTGGAACCAGCTCCCAATTCAGATCAGGGAGACAGACACCCTCTCTACTTTTAAGATTAGGCTTAAAACTTTCCTTTTTGCTAAAGCTTATAGTTAGGGCTGGATCAGGTGACCCTGACTATAGACTTAGACTGCTGGGAGGTTCCCATAATGCACTGAGTGTTTCTTTCTCTTTTTGCTCTGTATGCACCACTCTGCATTTAATCATTAGTGATTGATCTCTGCTCCCCTCCACAGCATGTCTTTTTCCTGGTTCTCTCCCTCAGCCCCAACCAGTCCTAGCAGAAGACTGCCCCTCCCTGAGCCTGGTTCTGCTGGAGGTTTCTTCCTGTTAAAAGGGAGTTTTTCCTTCCCACTGTCGCCAAGTGCTTGCTCGGTCGTTTTGACCGTTGGGGTTTTTACGTAATTATTGTATGGCCTTGCCTTACAATATAAAGCGCCTTGGGGCAACTGTTTGTTGTGATTTGGCGCTATATAAATAAAATTGATTGATTGATTGATTGATGTTATGTGTGAAGGGGCCCTTAGGGTTAATATAGGATTGGAGGACCAGTCTGACTACTTCATACAGTATTTAAAAAGACAAATTCTTCTGATTTACCTGCGTGTCCCAGCGTGCACCCTCCATGTAGAGGCCATGAACATAGGCCCCCTCGCGAGGTGGAGAACTAAAGTCTTCTAGATTTTTTTTGGTAACGTTGCACTGCAGACACATCCTGTCCAGAGGCCACTCGTTCCTGTCGTTGACACACAGTAACAGCTTCTGGATCCACCAGATATTAAACATTAAACCACGCAAACTTGCTCCTCTGTACCTTCGTGCCGTTGTCTGCATGATGGCTGTCAGGAAGGACTGAGGGTTGATGAAGCCAGTCAGCCACACCACAGAGGGCAAGACGAAGTCTGTCGTCCACACATCCAGCTGCTTGATCCGGGCCAGAAGGTCTGTAAACCATACAGACAGACTGGACATGGACGGGTAAGCCAGCTTACTCCACGTTTCTGGTACCAGGTCCAGGAAAATGGAGTTCTGGAGGTTCTCCATGTCACTGGTCATAGTTAATTCTCCCTGGATGGTGAGACCAACAGTTAAAAGTCACATCACTTCATTTACTTTACATTTTCTAGCAACATGAGGATATTAATTAAATCTGTTATCTAATTTATCTTTCATCCTCCTTGTGATCAGGCGGGCTCTCAGCCGGCCATCGTTTCCCCTTTTGTTTTCCATACTGATGAGCTCCTTATTGATTTGTGAATGTTAACAGGATTAACAGCAACACTTGTGTTGTTTTGCTCTGTCTCAGCAGCTACGCACTGGAAGGGACATCTCTCAGCCTCGCAAGGTGTCCAAAAGAAAGCCACCAATTCTCACATAAACATGAAGCCACCAGATAATGTACCAAGAGAGGAGGTGGAGAGTAACGAGGACAGCGCACCAGAAAATGGTGCAACATGCAAACACGGCGTCCTTCAAACACTGATCCTGTAGCTGATGTACGGCTGACACACACAGATGTGACACTCACTAAAAACAAATTCTAATCCACCAATTCAGCTGCAGCGTACTTGTTACAACACGGCCCTGAAACAGAATCATCTCACCAAGGCTAACATTCTGATAGTTCCTATTTATTCCACTATAAAGGCAAAATATGATTCCATTTGCTGGTACAGTAGACGACGAGCCTTTGAAATCACTGAGCCGCTTTATTGAGGCTTGTAGTGTCAGTAGATCGAAGCCTCATAACGTCTGACAGTTTTACACAGTTTCCCCCCCCCTCACTCTTTTTTCCCCAGTAGTTGTTAACACGCGACTCAGTCAGGCTTGACACAAAACGCACAGACGTCTCACTTCTTTCTGCCTCTCTGTAAGATCTCTGAGTCATTCTTAAGACTGGGCGTCTGACAAACAGAAATGCTTCGTTATTATTCCTGAATATAAATGCAGCAGCCGGTCGTTTCCACTTTGGTGTGAATCACAGGTATTCAGCATAACTCAAGTTTATCTGCTGCTAAATGAGGGTCGGTTCACTCGAAGGTCATTTATTTTATAGTTCAGGCCGGTAGCCAATGGTTTGGACCTTTTCCCTGCTGGAATAGTGGTTCTCAAAATGTGTGGATGCCCGATGCTGATCTAGCCTGTTATTTATTTCTGCACTGCAGCATGTCGGCACCGCCTTGATAGTTCACCACTGGGGGCACAGACTAGTTACACAGACTAGTCACACAGACTAGTCACATGGACTAGTCAAATGGACTAGTCACATGGACTAGCAGAGAGTGATGTGTAGAAGAATCCCAGAAGAAGCACCCAGGTGTTTTCAGCTTGTTAGCACTTTACCACTTTATCTCTCCTGGAGACATGTTGTGGACTGGAAACTATGAAAGTGAATATAGGTGTGAGTTAGAGAGCACCTGAATTTGGCACTGACCACAGGGATAAGCTCCAGCTACCCCCCCCATGACCCATAACAGGACAAAGAAGGTCCGGAAAATGAATGAATGATTCAGCTATAAAACTGCCATTACAAGTCTCAAAATTATTGAAAATACTTGTAGTCCAGCATTAAACTGTCTGCTCAAATTCTTCTACATGTTGACATAAACGTCGCGGTTCAAGTTCATCGTGCAGCAGAAACAATGTTCTATTGTAACTGGTGGAGGAGAATGTCAATGCACAATTTAAAAAAAAAAGCCTCTGCGTTAATCAATTACCCATAAATCTCTTCTTTGCATCAGCCAAAAGTGACACAGACATGCAGCAACACAGAAGTAAAAAAAAAAAAAAAAAAAAAAAAACTCCTTTAGTTCCAGGAAGTTCCCACAAAATAAGAAGTAATCTGTTCAAACATCACTTAATACCAATAAGAGCTAAAAGCAAGCTTTCTTCCATCCTGATACTTCTGACAGCCTTGAAAACATGTAATACCGAAGAATGTCCTTGAAAACAGCTGTCTATTCTGATTATGTAGAGCTGATTGTTTGCAGTTACAATAAAACAATGAACATAATAAACATTTTCATTTCATTGCAACTAGTGCTTTGGCAAAAGGTCAGTATAAAGTCTGTAGTTGTCCACGTACTTTACTTTCTGTCATTCTTTAGAGGAGATATTAGCTACTGTTGTCACGACTCTGGATGTGCTTTGTCTAACGTCTGTAAACTCGCTGTGCTCCTCTAAATTTGCCCAGCCCCGCCTCCTGTGCTTGCCCCCCCCCCCACCAGCAACCTGCCATGACTGGAGCTCCAGCATCGTGTTTGTGTTTCTTCTGCAGTCGAGTTAAATCAAGTCATGTTCAACGAGTCAAGTATCTAAGCCAAGTGGTGTTTGATGATGTCCTGTTCCAAGTCATGTGCTCCTGTTAGCGTATTTACAAGCTGCAGCCTGTAAGTTGAGTAGTTTCTGCACCTCATCGGTCTTTTCTACATAACCACCTTGAGTGTCTGTGCATTCGGGTTGTCCATCTTGCAAGTATATCCCAATAAAAAAATAAAGACAAATGTCTACAAAATCTTCTTTGAGTTATTTCACTCAGCCAGCTCGTGTGTGGGTCTGGAAGATGATGTGGCATCCAGATTCCTTACAGTATGCGGTTACGTGTCCTCAGAGGGGTACTGGGGAGTGACAACATGATTTTCCATCCTGAGGAACGGTCAGAGCTTCCAGGTGGACCCTCTGGGTGGAGATGAGATTAAAGTGGCAGCCAGGCGTGTGTGAGTGCGGTGAAGCTTGTGGCAAGCTAATGCCCTAATGCGGCACACAAATGCAGAGAGACGTAGGAGGTGTTTTCAAGTTCATCAGCAAACTAGTACTGATTACCACACGTCTTAAACATATCAGAATTTACAGTCAAAATATTGCAGACACTGAGGAGATTGCTCTTCTTTTTTTAATCCATTTTAAAGTTGAGAAGAATCATCTCTTTCTGTGCCTGTTTTAAAAGTAAAGGAGCTGTTGCTTGCCCCGCCTCCTTTCATTCTCTCTCTCTCTCTCTCTCTCTCATGTGGGCTTGTCGCATGAAACACAGGCCAGCTGATTGGCCGTTTCCTAGAGCACGGAGGAAGTCAGATTTCCACATCCGTCTAAAACGAGCTGTTAGATGTAAAATGTACTTATAGTCAGAGAATTTCTACATGCTAAAGTTTAACATAAATCCTCAAACACATTTATCTCTAAAAAGTCATTTTAAAATAATTTTCTGCAAGATTCCACATTCTAAGGATTTGTGACATTTTGTCATCATCACTTTCCTTCTTCTCTTTCCTTAAAGTTGCAGTCGACTCACCTTGAGTCCGAGGCTGAGCTCATGGAGGGAACGCCTGATCTCCTGAGTAAGGATATTCATTCGCTCACACTCCTGTAGCGCCACCACCTGGTACGGAGTCCTCTCCTCTGCCTTTGTGAGCAGCTCAGCCATGTTGAACTCCTCTGGTAGTTTCTCTGTGATTAACTCCAGTATGGCACACACCTGATGAAGTGTAAAAAAATGAGAGTGTGTGTCAGAGATCGAGAAAGAAGACAGGAAACAGTTCACACTTCACAGACAGACCAACTGCTCATCCTCAAACTTAAATCTACGTGCAAATGAACAGCTAAAAGGAATGTGTGACATGTTCAGAGGCTTCAGTTTACCATTACCACATGGATGTGCACTTGTTACCATGCTAGCATGGTAGAAAATACCAAAAAAAGGAAACAGATGCAAGAAGACATGCTGTTACTAATGATAATGCTAGCTTGTTTTGTACTGCATCCATAGTTTAACATCAAAAGGTGATAAGTCCGTTAACAACATCGGTAATAACATCACAATAATGACCTATCATCATACAGTAATAAACTCAAGCTAATGGTAGCACATGAGGTACTTGCTATAATGTTAGTATGGATAGTTGTCATCCAGGAGGTGGATGTGGCAGCAAGACATGGCACCAGAATATATTCCCAGAAATGACATGTCCTGCCCCTTCATGCTGGCCATAAAAGTATTAAACCAAACAAATATGCTATAAAAGATCCAAATGCACTAGCAAGCATGTTTACAGTCAGCATGCTAACATATGTAGCATGAGCAAGCTGAACAGACTTAGGTGGTTTAAGGAAGACTGTTAAAGTATGATGAGATGTCGATTCTAGATAACGTTTTATTTTCTACGTCCCATCTACATAGTGAGACAGGACATTGTTTGACGTGATCCAACCCTGGTCCTGGAGAACACCTGCCCTGCATATTCTGGAACTCTCCCAGCTCCAGCACAGATAATTAACTCAGGTGTGCTCAGTAGGCCTGTGCCATATCAGACCATCCACAATTATACTGGTAGAAATTTTTACATGATAAAACAAAGTGACCTATCACAATATAACTAGCTGTGTTTCCGTTATAGATTACGTGAGTAACAGTAGATGGTGCTGGTGTGTTTGATAAACTGTCCGCTTTGCTTTTTCCCCACTTGTTTTTGTGTTTTTCTTTGGTTAGCAGCAGGGTTGAGCCAGATACTCGTTTCAGATGAGTATCCGGTACGGATAAAGCATTTTTGACGAGTACGAGCATGATATGAGTAAAACTCGTCAATATCTGTGCTCGTGCTGAAGGAAAATTCTCATTGGCTAACTGACTGTCTTCACGCTCTGTGATTGGCCAGTCACATACAGCGCCCGCCCCTCCCTACACAGACATGTCTCTCTGCAGCCTCTCGCGCACACACGCACACACACACACACACACACACACACACACACACACACACACACACACACACACACACACACACACACACACACACACACACACACACACACACACACACAGTATCTCTCTCTCTGTGCTTGGTTTGATTCTATCTCACGTTGCTCTGTCAGTACTCCTTAAGTTTTCTTCAGCTCACCTCTTTTTTGGTTTGTATGATATTTAAAGTTAGTTGGTGAACTTCTTTCGTATCGAACGTGGTGCTTTTGACAAGGCAGAGCTGCAAACGGCTCATGTTGCGTCAGTCACTGCCTCCACTCCGGTCGGGTTTTTTTTTTTTTTTTTTTAACAGTTTGCTTGCTCTTAGTTTGGCTGGTGATATAAAGTCAGTTGGAAAACTTTGCTCGTACTGAACGCGGTGCTTTTGAGAAGAATACAGTGAACAAGGCCGACATATTATTTCCCTGTTTGCCATCACTGGATGTTTGCATGAATTACCAAGTTCACACAGTTCATTAAAAAATAAACAGTCTTACAGACCACTTACACACATACACACATACAGCTGAACACACAAAGTAGCCTATATTAATATTATTATTGAATATGACTGCATGTAGTATCTGACATTGTCTCACTGCAGTTCATAAAAATAAATTGAACAACTTTTCTCTCTCCCTCTCACACAGTCACTCAGTCACACACATGCACACACAGACACACACACACGCATACACACACACACACACACGCATACACACACACGCACACACACACAGACACACACGCACACACACACACGCACCTTAATGAATATCGTTTAACTTTGTGTAAAAAAAAAATGCCAAGAACATTAGGTAGTAAAAATAAATAAATACATTTTTAAAAAATCACAGTTTGATCATAAAATAAAAAAGAAAGTTGAGTATGACAACTCTTGTTCATGTATACATAGTAGTTCATAATTTCCTACTACACTGAATGTCAATTCTGAGGCTGTTCTGTTATTCATTCATACAATTAAGAATATTCATGTTCTGAGTTCATAAAAAAAACTTGTTCTGTAAAATAGTTCCTTTAATATTGTGATCAAAACCATTGAATCTCAATTCTGAGGCTGTTCTGTAAATATTTATTAAAACATTCATGTTCTGAGTTCATAAAAAACTTGTTCTATAAATAGTTCTCTTACTTTTGTGATCAAAAACATTGACCTGAATCTCAATTTTGAGGCTGTTCTGTAAATATTCATTCAAATATTCATGTTCTGAGTTCATAAAAAAACTTGTTCTATACATGGTTCTTACTTTTGTGATCAAAAACACTGATTTGAATCTCAATTTTGAGGCTGTTCTGTAAACAGTTTTCAAATAAACAATAAATATAGCAACTTCTGATCAAGCCATATCAATTTCAGATTTAAAATAATGTACTGATTAATGATGAACCCAGCCATTTCGGGTTAAACCACGCCCACTTCTGGTTTAGGCCCCGCCCAATATGAGTACAGATATGGATACAGATAATTTAGCTGCTTGAACAGATATACATACAGATACAGATCTGGTTATTGGTGTCATTCTTAGGAATGGGTATCAAGAACCGGTTCCTTTCGGGTATCGTTAAGAAATTATTCGATCCACCGACATCAATAAGCTTTTGCTTAACGATTCTGTTATCGGTCCTTCAGAGTGGCCGTTATTTTGGGGGGTGTTTGTCAGGAAAATGATCATTTCTCTACACTGATTACGGACCCTGCAGCGGGTCCGTAATCAACTTTTCTGCAGTGCGGCTTTGCTTTGAACCTTGAACCAAACGAAGCAGTGGTTCACAGACTGAAGCAGTGCTTCGATCTATTGCTTTGTTTATTCTTTCTTTCTTTCGCTTAATTTCCCCCCGCTAAAACCCTAAAGAGCATACGTCTGTGAGTATTATTTACCTTTTTTATGTTAAACCGAATTGTTATGGTCTTCTGAAACAGTTGATAGATGTATTTTATAACTTAAAAAAGGGAGCGATGCTAACGCGTTAGCATGTCTATGGTATTTTCAATGTTAAAAGTTAGCATTAAGCAGTTGCAGCTGTCATCACGTTCAGGTGCATTTGTTTTCAAATTGTAATATTTCTTAAATTTATTTTGTTTATATATTAATAATCTAATGATTATTATATACAATTTTAGAGAAAGAGACAAAAAGAACCTGAATAGAAACACAACAGAAAATATAAAACCAACTAACAATGAACATACATAAATAAATAAATAAGTGTTTCCTGTGAACACCTAGTGACTCTTACGCCTCCATTTCATCCCTGTCTTATTTAAGTTTAATGACAGTTTGTTTCGGTCAAACCATATTTTCAATGTGTTAATTTCTTCAGTGATTTCCTCCAGAACTATCTGCCAAACTAGAAAACTGCTGCATCCTAGTAAGAGCAGAATACTACTGGAATGAATTTGAATAAGGAAAGTTGTTTTTTTCTCAGCTTTTTTTGTTTTTCACCACTTTCATCCCTGAATATGTCAATCGTGAGTTACTTTTGTGCAGATTAAAGTTACTAACTGGGACTCCTGTCTTGTTGCGAGAAAGAAACGAGAATCTTTCTCCGTTCTGTTCACACAGCTCCAAACGCTGCGCGGCTCTCTGCCGAGTCAAGTTAGAATGATAGAGTCCAGTCGGAATTAATAACTTCAAAGAGAAACACCGTTTTGTTTATTTTTATTTATGTCCAGAGATCAAGGATACAGTGACCAATTTCATATTTATTTACTTTAAGACTCAATGAAATACATAGAAAACCTGTAAAGCCTACTTTTAGTACAAAATTCACGAGGTATCGATAAGGGAATCGATAAGGAATCGGATCGATAAGCAGAATCGATAATGGCATCGATATCGTTAAAATCTTATCAATACCCTTCCCTAGTCATTCTGCAAAAACGAGGGAGAGTTTCCTCACATTTGAAGATGTTGAGATTCTCTTTGGGAGTGACAAGAACGTTCAGGATTAGGAAAAAATATACCAGAAGGACCGCTCAGGTGGGGTGGTTTGGAGTAGGCATCTGAATCTCATCACTGACAATGATTCGATATGCACCTTGATACACTACCAGTGATACGATACATATAGTGATACACGACGATACCGATGATACGATTCACCCCTGTTCCCGATTCAATGCAATTTGATATGTATTTGATGACGATTCAATTCCTCACAATGCAATACGATGTGATTCTATATGATGCAAAGCAATTATACCAAAAATTTTAATAGAAAATAAGAAGCTGCAATTCAGTATGGTATTCTTCTTCTGACTCCTTATAACAGAAAACTTACCAGATTCAACATTAAGGAACAGGAATCATTTCCCTCAAATTTAATAATAATAATAATAATACATTTTATTTGTAATGCACTTTACATTCATGGAATCTCAAAGTGGAGCCAATTTCATCACACTGTCAGAACTTAAACAGTAAACAGTTAGACAACATGACTCACATGAGTGACTTAAAGTGAGTCACTCATTAACAGAGTACCGCCTTGGCAAAAGTAATTTGAGATACTTTCTTACCAGTTTTGCTGAAGCTCGGTTTACAATCTGTTGCCGTGCCAATACCGTTTAGCAGCATGGCATTCTTTACAAACGACCTGCATCTTGTCTTGTTTCCCATCTTTTTAAAAAAAGCCAAAGTAACTCTAAACGCCTGATTTAAATGTTTTAGGTGCGTCAAAAATCTCTTCTGAGTGCTTTCAGCTGTTCTCGTTGCAGTAGTAATGGGCTTTCTGGCTTCCGTCCATGTTCAAACCAAAACGCGGAGCAGTGATGGTTCAAAGGTTGAACTATACCAGGGGTGGACAGTGAGCCTGATGTGAGTCAGTGAGTGACCTGATCGTTAATGAAATCACCTCCTGAGGTGATTGGTATTAAGGAAAACCTATGTCTGTTACGTGTGTGTTGTTTGTCTTTGAGTCGGTCATGGTTTGCTCAGCCCTGCTGTGACCTAAAGCAGGGATGTACATCTAGAGCTGGTCCCTGGGCGCCTTATGGCGACTTCTGCTCCTAACTGGCAATTAGGATGGGTTAAATGCAGTAGACACAATTCATTGTGCAGGGAACATGTTCCTTTGTGCATATGACAATAAAATTCTTTTGAATCCTTGAAACAACTGATCTAGGTTTGGCACTGGCTGACTACGGTGAATACAAAGTGGGAAGCTCCTTGGTAAGTTCTGCATGGCTGTCATCAGATAAAACATGTTTCTGAGCTAAAAGGTCACACATCATAATACATTTAGGAAATGACACACAAATACATAAACAAAGGGGCAACGCATGAGACACAGGAGCTGTTTGTCGATTCTACTGAATGACTGTAAGAAACCAAAGTCGAACAAAATTCAAATTTGCCATTTGTTAATTACAGCTTTTCCACCAAACAAGATGCACTTAGATTAATAGTGGTTTAATTAATTTCAAAGGACATTTCATCCTTCTCACTCTTAAATGTATCTAGTCACTCTGTCACAGACCAAACGGTACCCCCCTAAAAATTGGTCCGCCCTGCATTTCGGACCACAGCAGCTCGCCTGAGACGGACTCTCTTCACAGAAAGCTATCAAAGAGAATAATGTAATTATTAAGCATCAGATGATAAAGGTAAAACCTCTTAAATCATTCTAAAGTCAGTTTTAAGCAGAAACGAGGCGATAATCAGTGAGCTGCTACTGAAGCTTTGAAATGACGGAGGTGCAGTGAACGCAACAGCAGCAGCTCGTGTGATTGCTGCGCTCTGATCGCTTCCCCTGCCTTTTATTATGAAATAATGCTGAATGTATGTGAAAATGATTGTTATAGGAAAGCTTCAGATATAACGAGCCGATAATCGGTGAAATACTGCCGACACTCCAAAATAGCGCAAGCCCAGTGAAGATAGGGTGAACAGATTTTTTTTTTTTTTTTTTTGGGGGGGGGGGGGGTGTTTGGTTGGTGACACCTCAAATGACTGGGAAAAAAACAACACACAAGCTGTACGTGACATTCAGACAATAAAAGCCTACAGCACAACTCGTATTTAATAGTCTGTTTCAAACAACCGTAAGTACATATGACATTTTAACAAAGCCAGGATGACAATCCCGTATTTATGATATTAAAAAGTGACACTTGCTCCACTGAATACATGTGCTGCTGGATTTGCTCACTTTCAGTGACAGAAAATTCATTTGAGCTTTTATCCTCAAATAGATTTTATTTCATAGCCGCACTGAAAGTGAAAATGAACCACAGGCGCTGTCAGAGCCGCCAACACAGTGGGCCAGAAAGTTTTTTTTTTTTTTTTTTGTCAATTTGATGTGCTGCCGAGACAGAAAATGTCACCTATAGTATTGTCACATACAGCAGTTAAGAACTCGCTATTGTGTAAAGTTTAATGAGAGTTAATCAGGAGATCTTCTATGAATGACTTTTACATAATTCACTGTTTTCACAGCACAGTGTGTCGCGAGCGGTCGCTCGTGCGAGGCACTTCTGGTGACAACATTAGCACGGGTTGCAAAGATGGTAGGGCAAGTAGCTGTGCGAAAAATTTTAATAAACCATCGCAGAATTTATATAAAAAAAAAAGGTATGAAACTTGTCAGTATACGAGTAGCTGGAGTTGCAGCTGCATTTTCTACATTTTCTGTGCACAGTAAACCCACAGCAACGTGGTGCATCATCTATTTCAGGGATTTCCAATAACGATGAGCATCCATGATGCTCTGCGTGTTTTGGCCTATGTTGACTGAATGATAGGCAGCGCAATCACAACGTGATGCTTGTCAACTGTTACTAATTGAACCCAAATGGAACCATTTTAAAAAATGCCTGTTTAACATTTTGAAGACTTTGTTCAATCTTACGACATAAATGCGTGACAGAAAGCGCAAAAGTGCTTAATCCCAAAAAAATAATGACTGACAACATTTCAGTGTTTTCAGTGTGTTATATTTGGACTTAAGATGTCTGTGGGATTAAGATTGTATTACGATATCTGTCTTTGTGATCTTATTTCATTCTGATTTTTAATTTTTTTTTTTTAAATGTGTCTTTGCATAGCATTAAAAAAAATGGAAAAAAGACCAAAACTATAAATAATGTATACTTTTCAAATCTGGATTAAGACTGTTTTTAAAGTTGTACTTTTAAATTAAACTTTTTAAAATTAGCAAATACCCTCCAGGAAGAAATGAAAAATATACCCATCACCAGAGTTAGGAACCATTCCTGTAGAAAACCCTGATTCACAGACACAATAAAAAAAGAAGATTATAAACAATGTTATTATAGGCCAGTCCTTTTCTAGCAGCTTCAGTTTCACTCCACTTCATCACTTACCTTCTCCTCATGTGTCATTCCACCTCCCTCGCCGACTCCTCCATCCCTGGGCTGCATCTCCAGCACTGTGCGGAAAAGCTTCTCAGAAGTTTGTGTGAGGAAACCGATCTCAGCATTGGGGTGAAGGCCATACAAGTAGGGCGACTCTGCCGGCAGGGTGTCATCTACATACTGCAGCAGAATAAACCCATGTGAGGACCTGGAATATGTGGATTTATTTCTCTTGCTATTTTAAGTGAAGGAAAAAATAATATGGACTTTTGGAACCCATCCCTTAACAGTGGAAGACTGTCAGAGAGGGTGTTCCGGGTATTCACTTAACTTTGGACCTGGATGCCACTGTGCATCAGCACCACTGCCTTCGTGAGGGCTGGATTATTTCAGATTAAGATTGTCTGATCTATCACTCCAAGTATCCTTTTCCCACACGGGTGTTTCTTCTAACTAATACCAACAAAAGACAAGAATGGAACCAAAGAAATATTGAGAATTTATTGAGAATTCTGGATGAGATACAAATGCCCAGAATCAACTGATTGACTACTTATTACCATATGAAGAGAAGAAAAAGTGGTGTTTTCCATCTGCTGCTGAGTAACAATATGGTTTTTGGTGAGAACAGATGAAACTGGCAGCGCTGCTTTTTGTGAAATAAAAAAGCTGTTAGAATCATAACGTCCTGATGAAGGTTTTGATGTGTCTTTAATATAAAATCACTTTGTAGACCATGTGTTTGATCTCTGCCTGTGTTGTTGAATGAAGTGTGAAACAGCTGAGTCACCAGCTCCTCAGAGCCCATCCCTGCTCTTCTTCTCCAAAATTTACTGCAAGTTTGCTCCAGATGGCTGGGCGGAAGGCGAGAGCCCAATGCCCCCCTGGGGACCGACAGGCCTTTACAGCCTCTGTTCTTGGGCCAGTTCTCAAACACCCAACTCCCAGCTTAGCCATGTGGTGGCAGCCAAATAGAAAAAGGTTCCAGCCCTTCCCCAACACACCTACAATAACTGGCAGGACACGCTAAATGGTACCCACCCCATTAAAAGTCAGACTCACTACTGCATCTCATTCCCGTGGGAAATAGGGGATTCTGGACCGTCTGCAAGCACTGACAGACATACTGAGAGACACTTTTAAATCAGTATAAATGTTGGGTCTTGGCCTTTTTTTTTAAGTTAAATTAATAAATATTTCATGATACATGAATCATCCAGGTTCATTGCTGTCAACCGTTCATCCATTCATCTTTTTAAATGATTTGATTTTGTAAAATTGGTTTGCTAATATACACGTTTTCCAGTGTACCTTGAAATGTTTTTCCTGTAACTTCACAACAGAAAAAAAAAAAAAAATTATGAAAATGCAGCATGCTGTACCCCAGGAACCCATAGGGGAAAAATTCTATTGATATTGATTGAACAGCTCTACACTGTATATGGGGAATATTGGTGATGAAATAAAAGTCTTTTAATTATAGCAGTTTGATTAGGAGCAACAATGAAACTTCAATTTGTTGGAGGCCACAGAGAAACCCCAATGGAGACTCATGGGGGTCTGTGGAATACACTTTATGAAGCACTTCATCCAGCTGAGCAAGAACTCCTCGATGTACATCTTTAAAAAACAAAATGAAAAGCACGTAATTGAACAACACATAAGTCCCCTTGAATAATGTAAAAATCAAATAATAACAACTCCGGCTGGATCAGTGTATCTCCTGATTTAAAGTTTAATCACATTTATTCAATTCAAATAATTTATATTGCACTAAATCACTTCTTCTTTCAGCTGCTCCCATTAGGGGGCACCACAGCAGATCAGTCATTTCCATCTCACCCTGTCCTCTATATCTTCCTCTGTCTCACCAAACACCTGCATGTCCTCCCTCAGCACATCCATAAACCTCCTCTTTGTCCTCCTTCTTCTCCTCCTGCCTGGTGGCTTCATCCTCAGCATCCTTCTCCCTATATACCCTGGGTCCCTCCTCTGCACCATCTCAATCTCGCCTCTCTGACTTTGTCTCCAAACCTTCCCACCTGAGCTGTCCCTCTGATATGTTCATTCCTAATCTTGTCCATTCTTGTCACTCCCAAAGAGAATCACAATATCTTCAGCTCCACCTCCTGTCTTTTTGTTAGTCCCACTGTCTCTAAACCATACAACATTACAACATAGTTGGTCTCACTACTGTCTTGTAGACTTTCTCCTTCACTCTTGCTGATATTCTTCGGTCACAAATCACTCCTGTCCTTTCTCCACCCACTCCACCCTGCCTGCTCTCTCTTCTTCACCTCTCTACCACACTCTTCATTACTTTGACCCAAGTATTTAAACTCATCTACTTTCACCACTTCTACTCCTTGTAACTGCACTATTCCACTGGGCTCCCTCTCATTCACACACATGGACTCAGTCTTGCTCCTACTGACTTTCATTCCCCTTCTCTCCAGAGCATATCTCTACCTCTCCAGGCAAGACTCAACCTGCTCTCGACTCTCACTATAGATCATAATGTCATCTGCAAACATCATAGTCCATGAGGACTCCTGTCTGATCTCATCCATCAACCTGTCATCACCACTGTGAACAAGAAAGGACTCAGTGCTGTAATCCCACGTCCACCTTGAATGAGTCTGTCATTTCTACTGTGCATCTCACCGCTGCCACACTATTCTTGTATATGTCCTGCACTACCCTAACATACTTCTCTACCATGCTAGACTTCCCCATACAATACCACAACTCTTCTCTTGGCACCCTGTCATAAGCTTTCTGTAAATCCACAAACACACAATGTAACTCTCTCTGGCCTTCTCTATACTTACTTATACAGTATTCTCAGAGCAAACATTGCATCGTAGTGCTCTTTGTCAGCATGAAACCATTTTGCTGTTCTCAGATCTTCACCTGTTTTGTAAGTCTACCTTCTACTACTCTTTCCCATAACTTCATGCTGTGGCTGATCAGCTTTGTGCCTCTGTAGTTACTGCAGCTCTCACCCTTTTCCTTAAAAACAGGAACTGACACACTTTGTCTCCACTCCTCAGGCATCCTCTCACTTTTCCCTTGGGCAGGGTCTTTAATCCCCTATTGCTTCCGGTGTGTAGTGAGCGCCTTGTATGGCAGCACCCTGACATCGGGGTGAATGTGAGGCATAATTGTAAAGCGCTTTGAGCATCTGATGCAGATGGAAAAGTACTATATAAATGCAGTCCATTTACCATTTTCTGAGATTGTATTAAACAATCTGGTTAGAAACTCTACTGCCATCTCTCCTAGACATTTCCATGCCTCCATTGGAATGCCATCTGGACCAACTTTCTGGACCATCTGAACATCTTTCATCCTCTTCATAGCTGCCCTCACTTCATCCTTACTATAATCTCTTGCACTTCCTGATATACTCTCTCCACATCATCCAGCCTTTCTTCATTCATCAGAATGAAGAAAATGAGAGGGAGGAAAGCTCCTCAAAATATTCCCTCCACCTTCTCAACACACTCTCCTCACTTGTCAGCAGTTTACCATCTTTTTCCACCCTAATCTGCTGTACATCCTTTCCAGCTCTGTCCCTTTGTCTGTCCAATCGCTACAAGTCCTTTTCTCCTTCCTTACTGTTCAACAACTTCTACAGCTCGCTAAATGCCTTTTCCTTAGCTTTTGACATTTCTCTTTTTGCCTTACACTGCATCTCCTTGTACTTCTGTCTACTTTCTTCATCTCTCTGACTGTCCCAGTTCTTTTTTCCAACATCTTTCTCTTTTCTGGACCTATTCGTTCCATCACCAAGTCACCTTGTCTTCCTTCCACTGTCCAGATGTCCCACCCAGTACTGTCCTAGCTGTCTCCCTCACCACATCTGCAGTACTTTTCCAGTTGTCCAAAATTGCTTCCCCTCCATCCAGTGTCTGTGTCATCTGCTCGCTAAATTTCACACAACAGTCTTCCTCCTTCAGCTTCCACCATCTGATTCTTTGTTGAGCTCTGACTGTCTTCTTCTTCTTCACCTCTAAAGTCATCCTACAAACCACCATCCTATGCTGTCTAACTACACTCTCCCCTGTCACCATCTTAAAGTCTCCAACTTCTTTTAGCTTGCATCTCCTACACAGGATGTAGTCCACTTGTGTGCACCTCCCTCCACTTTAACATGTTACCCTGTGTTCCTCCCTTTTCTTAAAGTAGGTATAATGCACTAAATCACAACAAATGTCATTTCAAAGTGGGGTACACATAGTAAGGTTTAGACCTCACCCATCCTTAACTTTGGCCTTTTAACAGGAAAATACCTCAAGCAGAAGCAGACCAGACTCAGTGGGGTGGCCATCTGGCCATAGCCAGAGCAGAAAATTCACAATATATTCATTCATTCATTCATTTTCTGTACACACTTATTCCATTTAAGGGTCATGGAGTAGTTGGGGCCTATCCCAGTGGTTATTGAGTGTGAGGCAGGGTACACTGGTATTTTTGTGTGTGTGTCCAAGTGTCTAATTGTGGCAAACTTAAATGAGCAGTAACCATGACCTGGACCCAGCTAAGCGGCAGAAAATGGATAAATAAATGAATTTAGTTTTCATATTCAAAAGTTAACTTTCAGTAAACAAATTACTGCTTAATAAACACAAATCACAAAATGATCGGTGGTACAAGAACTCTAATCTCCAAAGGAAACTCTTTTAAAGTCATCTCTAATGATATTTATTCTTCAAAATGTTGGAAAAATTAAATGACTTGGTAGTGAATATTGATTTTACACATACTTTAAAATCACATATGGATCAGATTATACAGGAAGAACTTAAAGTACACTGAAAGAACTAGTTTGCAGGTACAAGTGGCTGAAATGGGCTTCCTTAGGAGGGTGGCTGTGTCTCCCTTAGAGATAGGGTGAGTAGTTCGGTCATCCATGAGGAGCTCGGAGTAGAGCCGCTGCTCCTTCGCGTTGAAAAGAGCCACCTGAGGTGGTTCGGGGCATCTGGTAAGGATGCTTCCTGGACGCCTCCCTATGGAGGTGTTCCACGCATGTCCATCTGGGAGGAGACCCCGGGGAAGACCCAGGACTAGGTGGAGAGATTATATCTCCACACTGGCCTGGGAACACCTCTGGATGAGTGAGTGAGTATACAACTGCAGCTTTGACATTTGGCAATGGTATTAAACTTTATGCGCACAAATGATTTGAGTAACAATGTTATTTATAAAAATAGATCTAAACATAATTTACATGATCTTAAAATTATATAAAAGATATTCTTACTTTGTTCATCACTGTGTAATGTTTCATACTCTGCTTCTTTGTGATACAAAACAACTTTCACAAGCGTCAACTCGGTATTTTGTCATTTGTTAATTTGGTAGCAGACTTATTGAAAAATAATAACAGTCATACAAATTGTCTCTTAAAAATGAGGTCCAGACTTTACACTTGTACAGAAATAGATATTATTTTGTATTGATATTATTATTTTGTGTTGTAGTAGTTATTCAAACGTAGCCTTGTAGTAATTGTACTGATAAATGAGTTTGTCATACACAGAAAAAAAACTACTGTCTATTGTAACCGTGGGTCACACTGCATTTATTTTATTCCTTTGCACTTTTCATTTCAACTTATTATGATCATCGTCATTATTATTATTTCATTTAATGGCATTCTAGCTTCACTAAAGTGTAATTGAAGATAATAATGTGTCGTGTCTGCCTCACCTGGTGGTAGCTGTTATAGTCCATGTTTCCAGGCAACGGGAAGCCGGGTGCCAGGCACAGCTCTCCCTCCATCATCTCAGGCTTGATAAACTCCTCCAGGTAAGTCTGGCACAGACGGCGATCCCAGTCGTCTGTGATGTGACCTCCATACATGATTTCCCCAAACAGGTAGCGCAGATCATCATACGGCACCTGGAGCGGACAGACAGAGGGATAATATGTCTTTTCTAGCAGACGGCTCTTGACGACCAGAACAGGTCACATGGATCCAAAGGATCATAAAAAAACCTTGGGATTGGCTTCCAGGTAGTTGTAGAGGACGTTGGCAGAAATGGTCAGGTCTCCGGTGTTGAAGGGGTACAATCTGTTCCAGCCCTGAGGACCAAACTTCCTCCTTTCTGCTACCACCGCATGGAAGTAGCACAGGGCAAACCAGATACTCTTAAACTCCATCTCTCGTGCACACATTTCCAGAGTGTCCTGAAAAACAAAGAGGGAAAACCAGCATGCTGCAGAGTGATGTATCTGAGACAGACAGTTCTAATGTGGGGCAGAAGGCACACAGAGTCAAATGAGTGAGCAGCAAAGAAGCAAAGGCTCACAACTACAGTTAGCCACCTGTGCGGTGTGAACAGCCATGACGATACAGCACACCTGTTCTCAGTTTACCTCCACAGGTCCCTTTTGATTGGTTCAACTGTCAGAATTGTGACAGTTGAAACACGGGTTGATGTCTGAGTTTTTCCATCATGCACAGATTTTCAAAGTGCTGCTGCTCCAAATGATTTCTGACAAACATTTAAGTTTTTATGTCTCAGTACAAAACTTAAAAACAGTCATCATATGAAAAAATAAAAATACATTTTGCTTAAATTACTTTTTTCTATATGAACTTATATGAATTTTCTGGATGACCTTCCAAAGGACCTCATAATGTCTCACTAAGACTGAGAGCAGCCTCTGATGTTGTACGTCAGTGCAACAATGACACCACAGAACTGCCTTGGGTCCTGGATGGCAACCATCTGGACAGACAACTGCTCCCTGGCTTTCTCTCAAATGGAACCATCTATCTGCAGTAACCACCGACACAAAGTTAGTCCAGTGGTACCCATCGATCGTCTGAAGAAGCCTGGAATCAAAGACATCGAGTCATCGCCTTAGATCACTGAATTAAAATCTCAAAACCAGTAAGACAAGAAGCACCAAGCCTCTAAAGACTTGGACCTTTTTCTCCACCAAAGATATGAGGATCACCAAACACCTCTGTCCAGCAACCTCATGACTCTGTAAGCTCTTCTCAGGTGTCTCCCGATCTGAAAGGCCGAAGACTCAGAGAGACATGAATGTCACTGTTGTCGAGTTTAGACTGGCCCCAAAAGTGAGCAGATTCCCGCAGAAATCCATGTTGAAATGTCCAGCTTTAGAGGTGAAATAAACATGTTTATAGCAAAGTACAAAAAAACAGTTTTGATCCATATAACTAGTTTCCTCTCCTATGACTACTGTCAGGGGGTGAATTTCAACATATTTTATATCACAAAATTATGAATAATAAGGGGTGTGGCCATTTTGAGTGACAGCTAGTATATGTCACTGAGCTGAGTCAGATCTCCACTATCATAGCCATGCTTGATGTGGCAGCTAGTTGTTGTGAAGGACTATGTCTGCCCTTTCTGAACATTTTATTCCTAATATTTGTAACAATATGGCGTAGGGCTCCATAGTGGCCAAGCGGTTCCTGCGCTTGCTTCCAAAGCAGAAGGTTCTCGGTTCTGCTGTGTGGATTATTGTCCTTGTGGCTCATCTAAGAAGTCTGTACTCTAGTATTTCTTGTGAGTGCAATTTTTGTGTAATTTAATTCTGTATGTTAGCGGCGTTCATACTATTGGCAGCTACTGGTAGCTTGATGATGCTAGGTTCAGTTAATCCACAGTAACTGAGGAAATAAGCGGGCCATAACTTTTCACCCCCCATGCAAGACACCGTCATGAAAACCACCACCCAGTCCCCAAAAATATGCTTTACTAAGGTACCTCAACAGAGGTTAGCCCGTTAGCTTAGCTTGGCGGTAACACTGAGATGGAGCAGTGTTTGGGCTTCATTTGTCCCATCCAGGTCACACAAGGTCCTAAGCACTGCCAACGTGGCAACTTTTCAAAACGACTCTTCCAGGTGTCCTCAGGACACTTTGGGTGAGGTCATGGCGGGCGTGTCCAGTATATCTAGTCTGTGATCTGGACCTGCCCTATGTTTGAAGTACTTTGAGACAAAATAACGCTGAATTCCCTAACAAACAAAAATTACCCTGAATCATGGCCCCAGAACTGTACAGGCACATTAAAGAAGCCACACTGATGTGTTCCAGGTAAAGAGTTGTGGCAGGCTGCCTGAGGTCTGTTTTATTTTTTCAAGTCCCCAGCGGTGCGACACGCTAACAGACAGATAATAGAAGGACTAGATAGCAATAAGCCCAACAATGAGATTCCTTTTTAATTGTCACAACTTGTCAGGCACTTTCAGCTTCCAACTGTCTCACGGGCTCATTATTCCAGACAGGCAAATAAAAAAGTGGACGTAAATGGCACTGTAATCTCCAGGGGAAAGACAGTTAAATAAGCACGCCAATAACCCTATGGAAATGGAAGGCTAAAGTCCCTTTATGCCAAAATGTGTCATGGTGAGTACAGTGGTGAGGGGCATTTCACTTCCCTCGCCAAAGTGCCCTGGGGATGCACACACACACACACACACACACACTACAGACATGCCAACAGGCACGCACTTTAGGAGATTTAATTAATATTCCACACCGCACTCCTCGGATCAGCACAGCTGAAAGAGATGCACACCGTCTCTGTCTGTTCATGACCTGTGGACCGGAGCAAAACAACATGAAATCAGATCACTGACAGAGAACGACACAAACACACACACACACACACCTGTACACGTGCACTCAGGCACAAACACACGTCACTGTCTCTGATCTGACAGAGATGCAACAAAACCATCAGAGTCAGAATAATCCTGAAATCTGACAGCTACAGCATCGATCACTTTTAGCAGACAGGGAATAGCATCTTAAATTCATAACAGCTTATTTCACAGCTGTTTTATACAACTCTTATCTCGAGCTACATGTGGAATTTTGCATATCAAAAGTTGACTGTAAACCCACCTGACAAACTTTGGAATATACGGTGCCTATAAAAAGTATTCAGCCACTGGCAGTGAGTTTGCCAGAAGGTATGTGAGAGACTTGAACAAAGGTTTATGGTTTTCTTTGTCCTGACACCTTCCCGTGTGCCACTCAACCTGAAGCAACAGACAGTTTGCTGCACACACAGTCTCTCCAGTCACAGCCACTGAGGCATATAACTCCTCAGGAGCTGTCATGCAATTTTTGGTGGCTCCCCTCACTTGTCTCTTTTGTGTACAGTTACTTAGTTTAACAGGACGCTCTGCTCAAGACCAGTGGTTCTCAAACCGGACCTCAAGTACCACCAAACCTACATATTGTAGACCACAGAGTGTACAGATACTGGACAAACACTCAGTGATGTCATCGATATGTTTTTTGAGGTGTGTCTTTGAAGCACAAATGCAGCGGTGAGGTGGAGTTTGGGCAAGATCCATGTGACAACTGTGGGATGAATGAAGCCCAAACCTGCACGCCTGTCTCAAAGTTACCAACCTAGCTTAGGCTAACAGGCTATTTAATCTTCAGTTTGGATTTGCATATCTTTGCCAACTGATCAGTGGTTCTCTTAACGGGTGGCTTGGGTGTGGCTAAAAAAATAAACTATGACCAGTATCCAGCCTCATTAGGCATGGGAAGGAAATTAGGTCACAGGTGGGTTTTGAACCTCAAGCTTATCGATACCTGCTAGGTAGTGCAAACAGTGCAAACATGCAAATTAAATAAACAGTACCAAAATTTCACACAATGGAAATGGAGCACAAACCTCTTAGATGGTTCATCAGTACAACTAAAGATTCAGCACAAAGTCTAAAGCTAGTGGCCACCTGCTGCTACCAGCAGCCATCTGCACTTCAGTACACATTTGCTGTCATTGTGGCTTAAATTAGCTTAAAGTGAGGACTTGAATAGGTAAGCTAGCTAGAGACACCAAAACAGATTTTTGCACCAGGCTGTACACATGTTTTTTCTGCTGTAAAGTTGGACACTTTTAACATGGGATTCCATGGGGAGTGTCTTGCTTTTGGAGCCACTCTCAAGTGGCCAATCAAGGAACTGCAAGATTATAGCACTTCTGTGTTGGCTTCATTTTTCAGCACTGGAGGCTGGGTCTTACTCAACACATATTTACATAACAGGGGCACATTGGTGACTGCTTGATTAAAATGAAGACCAAAGGATGTTCAGTGACTTGAAAATGTTCTTTTATTCGCTGCTTTAGATAAGATAGATAACTGGCTTAAAAAGTGATTATTTTGCTGTGTGACATTAAAAATGGCTGTTACAAATGATTATAACTACTACTGCAGAGCTGTCAAAATTTAAAATTCTGAAATTTATTCCACAAAGAAGTATTGGTTCTTGTTGTTCTTTATGATATTGTGACAATAAAAAGACATGAAAGCTTAAAGATGTGAGCACTTTTTTTATAACATCATCTCCATGAAAAGGTCAAGAGTAAAGAAGAAGCAGCTTCTGTGGCTTAACGCTGGCTTTAGCACTGCAGTTTGACTATTACAGAGACTTGGTCCAGCATTGATTCTCCTTGAGTGAGTACACATGACTGGAATATCATTCCCCCATTCTTACCTCAGCGGACCTCCACGTGGCTCTGCATAAGACGAGGCTCAAAAGCACAGCGCACTTATCAGGTAGATAAACATCGGCAAACTCAGGAGTGCAGAAATGATCTGGGAGGAAGCTGAACGCTTAGGTAATGGTATGGAGGAAGATGCATTTGCAGTGAAGCGGTGAGGTAATGGTCGGGCTCCGATAGAGAAGAACAACTGATAAGGTAAAGAAAAGCTGGGAGAGGCCGCTGCAGCAGGCTGGGCCATTTTTGCTCCGCGTCCATGGAATGGCCCACGAGCCTGATATTCTCCACCTGCTTTCTGGCAGCAGCACGCAAAAAATATCAAACTGATTGCCACTTCTCACCTGCAAAATCTCACGTTCAGGATTCACACCTGTCCTCCATAAGGTAGCGGCAAGTTGAGGAGAAACGTGTGGGAATATAAGTAATGGATTTGTAAAGCAGGGGCCCTATCTCATTGCAGACGGTCTCAAACGCACAGAGCATTTAGGACGTATCTGACGCCACTGAGCTATTTACACGGTGCATATTCTGAGCGCAAGTAAGGTGCAGCACGCAAGGAGGGTGCACGCATCCTCAATTCCTTTTGGGCAGAACATAAATGTTCTATGGTTTAATCAGGCTGTCACTCAACACCAACACAACCCTGAAAGGGAACTCTGTGAAAAATATCTCCTGCTGGAAAACCGAAAAAATGTAAATCTAACCCTCAGAATGGATTCCTTTGTATCTTAATAGTTTCAATTATAATTCACTGCCACATCCAGTCAAATCAAATAGCCTTTATTTACTTATCTGACACCATGGCCTTCTCTTCTCTTTTGCTCAGGGTCACTACAGTGGATCTGCGCGTCCATTTGGCACACATTTTACACTACATGTGTCGCACCTTTGTTGAGTATTATCAGCTCTTTAATTTGGGATTTTTGTGCATTGTTGTACAGCTCTTTTTTTATCATTGTCATTTTTTTCTTTTATTATTAGACTATTTTATTTAGTGCTTTGATTCCTGGGACAGTCCGACATACACTCAACAAAAATATAAACGCAACACTTTTGGTTTTGCTCCCATTTTGTATGAGATGAACTCAAAGATCTAAAACTTTTTCCACATACACAATATCACCATTTCCCTCAAATATTGTTCACAAACCAGTCTAAATCTGTGATAGTGAGCACTTCTCCTTTGCTGAGATAATCCATCCCACCTCACAGGTGTGCCATATCAAGATGCTGATTAGACACCATGATTAGTGCACAGGTGTGCCTTAGACTGCCCACAATAAAAGGCCACTCTGAAAGGTGCAGTTTTGTTTTATTGGGGGGGGATACCAGTCAGTATCTGGTGTGACCACCATTTGCCTCATGCAGTGCAACACATCTCCTTCACATAGAGTTGATCAGGTTGTCAATTGTGGCCTGTGGAATGTTGGTCCACTCCTCTTCAATGGCTGTGCGAAGTTGCTGGATATTGGCAGGAACTGGTACACGCTGTCGTATACGCCGGTCCAGAGCATCCCAAACATGCTCAATGGGTGACATATCCGGTGAGTATGCCGGCCATGCAAGAACTAGGACATTTTCAGCTTCCAAGAATTGTGTACAGATCCTTGCAACATGGGGCCGTGCATTATCCTGTTACAACATGAGGTGATGTTCTTGGATGGCACAACAATGGGCCTCAGGATCTCGTCACGGTATCTCTGTGCATTCAAAATGCCATCAATAAAATGCACCTGTGTTCTTCGTCCATAACAGACGCCTGCCCATACCATAACCCCACCGCCACCATGGGCCACTCGATCCACAACATTGACATCAGAAAACTGCTCACCCACACGACGCCACACACGCTGTCTGCCATCTGCCCTGGACAGTGTGAACCGGGATTCATCCATGAAGAGAACACCTCTCCAACGTGCCAAACGCCAGCAAATGTGAGCATTTGCCCACTCAAGTCGGTTACGACGACGAACTGGAGTCAGGTCGAGACCCCGATGAGGACGACGAGCATGCAGATGAGCTTCCCTGAGACGGTTTCTGACAGTTTGTGCAGAAATTCTTTGGTTATGCAAACCAATTGTTTCAGCAGCTGTCCGAGTGGCTGGTCTCAGATGATCTTGGAGGTGAACATGCTGGATGTGGAGGTCCTGGGCTGGTGTGGTTACACGTGGTCTGCGGTTGTGAGGCTGGTTGGATGTACTGCCAAATTGTCTGAAACGCCTTTGGAGACGACTTATGGTAGAGAAATGAACATTCAATACACGAGCAACAGCTCTGGTTGACATTCCTGCTGTCAGCATGCCAATTGCACGCTCCCTCAAATCTTGCGACATCTGTGGCATTGTGCTGTGTGATAAAACTGCACCTTTCAGAGTGGCCTTTTATTGTGGGCAGTCTAAGGCACACCTGTGCACTAATCATGGTGTCTAATCAGCATCTTGATATGGCACACCTGTGAGGTGGGATGGATTATCTCAGCAAAGGAGAAGTGCTCACTATCACAGATTTAGACTGGTTTGTGAACAATATTTGAGGGAAATGGTGATATTGTGTATGTGGAAAAAGTTTTAGATCTTTGTGTTCATCTCATAGAAAATGGGAGCAAAACCAAAAGTGTTGCGTTTATATTTTTGTTGAGTGTAGTCTCCATAATTATTATTTTAATCCAGTTATATTTTTTCCGTGATTGTGACTGGTTAATTGTGTGACATTTCAGACCGTAAAATATCAGGGTAATGGTGGCAAAATATTCGTCCGTTTCACATTTGGATGTATTACTCCGCGCCTTGACAAGATGACATTCCTGTTGAATGTCATTCCTGTCCTCCGCACAACTGCACATGCATGCACATTACTGTTGGGACATGGAAGTGTCAATTTATGTGACGAGACGCACAATTCGACAGAACACTGGCTGCACAAGCGAGAGAAAGACGCGTACTGATGACGCCGCCTAAATGGGTGAATTTAAGCTACCACATGAAAGTATTGAGGTGGATTCTGATACAGAATTACCATTTCACATTTGATGGATTTTCACGTTTGATGGATTACTCCACGCCCTGACCACTGTTGGAGTGACGCTGCCTCGACGGGAAGCCTCGCTGACCGAATTACAAACAGAAAAATAAACCGTGCAAACGATGGAATTGAATTAGAATGGAAATAACCCCCTTGTGTCTGAGATTTGTGGACGTTCATGCTGTTATAAACTCCTTTGCGACTGCATAACCAGCATGAACGTCAGACACAACAGGGTTATTCCCTAAATAATAAGTGTGATTTTTCAGTATGTAAGTTGCACCACAGTATATGTCACAAGACCTCACAAACTAGTAAATAAAATGCCACTTATACTCTGGAAAATGCAGCACATGGAGATGGGCCTCAAATGGGGAAAAAAAAGAGAAATCCAGCCACCTAAATAATGCTCCTGTGCACAGTGCTTACTTGTGTCTCATGACGTTACGAGCCGACTGCTGGGAACCTTCGGTTTGGGAGACCAGCCTAAAAACTGCACATTGTCAAAAATAGAGACCCAAAGACCAAAAAGTCTTCTATGTTACTGTTAAAGACTTGAGTATATTGAGTCTTCCTGACTGAGCAACAGTGACACCCTAAAGGTTATAACAACTAGATTATAAGGAAGGCCTATTAGCTTTAAAAATATCTGACAGGAAAGGCTGCCGCTCACAGTGACTTCACTTTGACAGCCTCTTATTAAAAATGTCAGGTTTGATTCTATAAGGGAACGTTAAAGTAACAACATCTCATTCCAGCACGTACTAAAAGGGTTTAGTGTCTGTGTTGTTCTTTATTTTCCGCTGCCTGCGACTTGTCGGATAATACCCGACAGACCCATTTTGTGGTACCTGGTTGAAGTTGTCCAGGGCTTTGTGCAGGTTGGCATGCATGCCTGTAGGTGGCTCGTTGGTGATCTTGATGGAGTTTTCCAGGATTCCCTGTGGGATGATGTGTCCCCCAGGGGTGGAGGAGGGCTCAGCACTGACAAACACCCTGAAGTTTTCATGGCTTCCTTCACAGAGCTGCTCCAGATGTTTTTCTAGGGTATCCAGCCAGCGCGCCACCAAATGGATGTTCTACAAGGACAAGAAAGGGTTCAGGAGAAAGATTACATTCTTGCATTTCTGAGGCAAAATTAATTTTTTCTGACATTGTGATAATTTTTTTTCTAGGAATAACCAATATTCTGGATGTGGGCTGTGATAAGACATAAAAAAATAATAACCATGGTCATTAACGCGTGACTACATATGCCAATTGTATATCCCAATGATAAGCATTAACGGCAATAACAACATTATGTATGTTAACGCTAACTGTGGCGAAGGTTTTCCTTAATGGGTCCGTCCGTATCCAAACGTACTATGTCAACATAATGTCTGTTTTCTCCCTCAGCCCCAACCAGTCCCAGCAGAAGACTGCCCCTCCCTGAGCCTGGTTCTGCTGGAGGTTTCTTCCTGTTAAAAGGGAGTTTTTCCTTCCCACTGTAGCCAAGTGCTTGCTCACAGGGGGTCGTTTTGACCGTTGGGGTTTTACATAATTATTGTATGGCCTTGCCTTACAATATAAAGCGCCTTGGGGCAACTGTTTGTTGTGATTTGGCGCTATATAAAAAAAATTGATTGATTGATTGATTGGTAACATAACACGAAAGCCGCTAATTCCAAGCAAACAATCATTTCTGCTGGGAGCCCGTCTGTACCCAGATATAGACTGTACTTGCATTGTGTGTTTCCACTGCGTGCAGATTTTCAAAGCACTTAATGATGACTCACCTTCATCCAGTCACTGGATCACACACACACTGATGTCAGGCGTATACATATATTTGGACATTGAGGAAAATTAGTTCCTTTAGATTTCTTCTACAGCCAAGAGGAGGTGAAATTAAAAATATGAGTTTGGGGTGCAGACTTCAGCTTTGTTGGAGTTATTACCTGCAAATGAAGTGAACAGTGCAGGTATTTCATGTTCATTTCATGTTTTGCAAGTACAACTGGATGTTGAGATGTAATTTGGCCCCATCTTTTTTTTAATTGCTCTGAATGAGAAAAGAGCATATGCCTGGACAAAAAGAAATGAAGCACCCAGCTTCTTTTTTTGAGCGCTCTGCTTGTTTGTGCGTCCACTCCTCACTTTTTGAGTTGAACATATCTGAACTTTTCAGAAAGACCTGTGACATCACTGCAGCAACTTTTCAGGCAACCAATCAGACAGAGCAAAATGTTTCACTCTCACGCATGGAGCGACGATTGTTTTTGCAGTTTCTGTCTATAATCAGATGATTTGTCACACAAAATCTATCACAACAGAGACAAAAATCTCATCTGTGACAGCAGATTGGACAGATGCTTTGTTCCTGCTGAGGGTGAGTACTTTTTAATCGCTGTACATTATGAGATAGATTTTAGCTGTTCAGTGTTGTCATTGTAACAAATACTACATGCCGTTTTCCCCCCCACCAAAACTCCAGGATTGAAATGTTTCTTCTTACTACACTGTTCACTTTACTTACAATTAACCTCAGACTAAGATCAGAAAGATCACTTGCATTGTGGAGGAGGATCAGTTACGACATTTTGGCCGTACGGCATGATTCTCTGGGCACAATCCAGTAAGCAGGTGCCACAGTGTTGAGGACCCCAGCAGCTGGAAAAGGCCAAGGGAACGCCCACAGTTCACCTGATTGCGGCAGATGCTATTAAAATTCAAAAATTCAAATTTATTAATTTATATAGTGCCAATTCGCGATGAGATTGCCTCAAGGTGCTTCACACAGCATAGAAACAGAGAAAACTGAATTAAAAATTTAAAAACACAATAAAAAGACAAAACCATAAAGGAACACAACAATAAAAACACATCATAACATAACAAAGAAAAAAAAAAGAGTCTTTAAACGTGATTTAAAAGTCTCCACAGTATCCGACTGTCGTATGTGTCCCGGGAGATCGTTCCACAGAGCTGGGGCACGTTAAGTGAAAGCTCTGTGACCAGCAGACTTTTTATTCACCCTGGGAACACAAAAAAGTCCTGCACCCTGCGAATGCACGGCCTGAGCTGGAACACAGGGCCTTACCAGGTCAGCCAGACAGGGAGGTGCAAGTCCATGAACAATTTTATAAACTAATAACAGAACCTTAAAATCCGATCTTGCAGCAACTGGAAGCCAGTGTAGGGATGCCAAAATGGGTGTAATGTGGTCAAACTTTCTGCTTTTTGTCAAAAGTCTGGCAGCAGCATTTTGAGAGCAGTTGTATGCCTGGGTGGTTGGCATCCAGGTGTCAAGCTGGTTCCATAATGTGGTGACCAATGCATGCTCTCAGACCTGACCCCAAACTCAAGCTGACAGTCTGCACAATGTGCTGACACTTATTATTTGCTTTAAATTCCAACAAGCTCAGACAGCTAAAGTTTGAAAAACATTGTCAAAGAAGAAGTTATTCCTGTATAGGCCCTGAGGCCCACTGGTGCCGGTGCTCATCTCCAGAATCCATAGCATCAAGCAGATGAGAGTCTACTACTCCCCCTGGATGGGGTGCCAGTCCAATGCAGGTTACTTCCCCAGCAGTGGTCCATACCCATTTTTACAGCTGAGTGGACAGACAATAAAGATTAAGCGTCTTGTTCAAAGACACAAACAGGTAGCCTGAGCTGGATTCAAACCCAGGCCTAGATATTGGCAGGCCAGATCCTTATCAACCCAGCTACCTGCTCTACTCCGTCAACATCCAAACATTTAAGGACGTCTGTATGTTCTGTTAAATATCTGTGAAATTCTGAGTTTTAACACATAGCTGCTTAATAAGATACTTGATTCCAGAATTGCTGATATAATTTATGTTTTCAATGACATCTCACAAAAAAGTACCAATTATAACACTGCATATTCTCCGCTCTTCACTTTGACTTTGATGTGGCACCAAATTAAGTGGGACACAAAACTTGAAACACATTTCTAGGTTGCTGACATGAAGAGACCATCCTCAAGTGTAACTTCGACCTGACTTTTCTGCATATTCTTCTTCGGGCGTCGCACAGGCAGCAGAACTGACTTGTACAATCACACAAGGTTGGATGAGCTCAATTTTCCATCTCAGCTGTCCTGACACTTACAGGATATCCTGTGAATGGTAACGAGTCGGTCGAGCACCACAGATCTGACCATGCTGCAGTGCCCTTTCCCTAAATCTAATTACACCACTAATAACTCCAGTCATTAATTCGTAAGCCTCTTTACTTTCTCAGTTCCCTTTGCTCTCCATATTTAATTTTCCTTATGACTGCTGAAATGAACCCGCTTTCTAAAAAACGACACAACAGCAAAGGCAGCGTCGATCTTTGGGTGTAATGCTAAAAAAGGGGAACGTTTTTGCGCTGAGTGCTGTGGGAGCAAAGTCCAGAAGGAAGGTGCAGCTGAGAAGGGTATAATTTAGTTTGCCACTCGATGCCTCTGAGAATAATGAATGGTATACAAATTAAAAGTCTAAATTCAAGCTCTTTTCCACCAACCCAGAGTACAACCCTTCCTCTTGGCATGTAAATAGTTTGGCAATAAAAAGAGACAACAGACGAAGTGAGAGACTGCCTCAGAACTTGTCACTGTAATGAAACCATTCATCCTCTAGCTGGGAGGGAGAGCGGGGAGCGGCGAAGGAGGGTGGAAGCAGTCCAACAGGGCACCACACAAACAAACAAGACAGAGGAGCAGCCACTACTTTATGGCTTTTTAATTAACTTTCAGCTGCAACATTTTTTGTTTCCTCAACGTCTGCTTGATAAGCGCCTTCCAGCCCCAGTGATGACTACGCAGATACTATATCCAAAAGTCACCTATTTACATAATAATATAAAAGCTGAATCCAAAATCCATTAGGAGACACCGGCGGGAAGGTCTCTGATGCATCGCTATCAAACACAACCGGAGGGAAAGCGCGACAGCACATCCAACTGCCTGTCACAGGCTCCCGCCACTACACAGCCACGTAAAAACCCATGCAGGTGCACGCTCACCATCGCTCCCTTCCACACAAAAACACATTCGTCAAGGATGCGCGCTGTGGACAGCTGCACAGCTGGGCTCCGGCGCTGAGGAGGCAGCCCTGCAGTGGAAAACCAGTCAGACTCCAGCCTGACGTAGGAACACAGCGAACAGGACTGACGGCCGAACACGAGTGCCGACACACTGCAGGCGCTGACAGCTGGATGCGCCATCGTGTCTAAATATAAAAATGCTGTCAGCTTTGAGGGTCTTTATTTTTCATCTTTGGCTCTGCAATGCAATTCAATTTCATTTTCAGAGTGTAAAAATGCAAAGACAAAAGGCTGTCATTCTGTCATTTGTGCAGGAATTCAGAGTGAACGCTGAAATCAAGACATCCAGATACACCTTTTCACAATACAATGATCATATACAGTATTTCTCACGTATTTTGAAAGGATAGTCATGACTCACATTAAAAACACCATCCCAGACAGCCCTCATGCACTTAGAGGGCAGAGACACGTATGTCAGAATGCTGTTCATCGACTACAGCTCAGCATTCAACACAGTCAACCCCGCAAACTCACAGATCAGCTCCTCACACTCAGACTGACACCCTCCCTCTGTAACTGGGTGCTGAATTTTCTAACAGGCAGACCCCAGTCAGTTAAAGTTCACAACGTCATATCCAGCACAAGAACTGTGAGCACGGGGACACCCCAGGGCTGCGTGCTGAGCCCCCTGCTCTACACACTCGTCACATATGTCTGTGTAGCCTCCCAGAACAACACCAGCATCATTAAATTTGTGGATGACACTACAGTCATCGGTCTGATCACTGGTGGGGACAAGATGGCATACAGACGAGAGGTGGCAGATCTGGTAGCCTGGTGTCGTGACAATAATCTTGATCTCAATGCAGACAAGAACAAAGAGATGGTTATTGATCCAAGGAGTAGTGGGGAGCTGCACACACCAGTATACATTGATGGGATAGATGTGGAGAGGGTGAAAACCTTCAAATTCCTCAACACTCACATCAGTGATGATCTCACCTGGTCTTACAGACCTGACAGATCATCTAGAAGTCCCAACAGAGACTAAACTTTCTGAGAAGACTAAGAAAATTTGGTATGTCAGCCAAAATTCTCATCAACTTCTAAAGGTGTACCAGGGGTTTCGCCAGGGCAGTTGAGCATAGGGGGCCCCTATGCTGTGATGTGGATCCCCTATGCTGTGATTTGGGCCCCTATGCTGTGATTTAACCAGCATAGGTAGGCTTTTCTGTTCTTTCTTTCTTTTTTAAAGGACATGTCAGATGTTATTTAATGTCCCAGTTAGCAACACAAAGTGGTCCTCAAAATGCAGGAAACAGTGTTTCAATGGGTTATAAATTTCAAAATTTTCTCGGGAGAATGCCCCCAGACCCTCCTACAATACTCGCACCTGCAACAGTCATTGTGTGGCTATGCCCCGCTACGTTCCCCCTATGCTGTGAAAAAACCCTGGTGAGAACCATGTGTACGATTGAGAGTGTCCTCACCACTGTCATCACAGTCTGGTATGGTAACTGCACAGTCCAAGACAGGAAGACTCTCCAGCGTGTGATTAAAACCTCACAGTACATCTGTGGGGCAGCCTTCCCCTCACTGAAGGACATTTACCAAACCAGAGTCCTACCTAGGACACACAACCTCATCAGGGACAGTACACACCCCCAACACTCACTCTTCACACTCCTACCATCAGACGCTACAGGAGTCTGAAGTCCAGGACTACTAGGCTGGGGAACAGCTTCTACCCACAGGCCATTAGGCTTCTCAATAACTCTCTGACACAGTGACCCCTCCATCACCTGACTGACTGGTATTTCACTGTCATTCTTATCCTCATCATTATTACTGTCATCCTCTAAGTATTCATTATAATTGCTCTGTTCACTATTCGAGCACCTTATGACTCCTGCACAGCAGGAATGCTACTTAAAAGTACACAATACAAAATTGCCAATACTGCATAAACTGCACATCTACACATCCTGTAAACTGCACATCCTTTAAATAGTGTCTGTAATAGATTCTTCAGTCTAATAATGTGTATTTTATAATGTGGAGGGTTTTTTAATTATCTGATGTGAACTTTCTATATGCAAATTTTCTAGGGAGAATGAACAGAGTAAGAATTTCATTGTGTAGTTTCATGGCCTGTTTTTACTGTGCACATGACAATAAAAATGCTTAACGTAACTCTTATTTTTGTAAATCTCTTATTAAATTTAAAAACCGAGTACCATATAGATCAGTAATCCCCCCCATACTCTGCCATACTAGTTTCTCTGTAAGTATTATATACTGATGGCAGCTGGGGAGGAGACCATCTACAGTAGGGCTCTTCAACTCATTTCAGATAGGCCTGAGAGGGTGCTGGTTTTCCTTGCAGCCACTCACTCCACCAGGTGATTTCACTGATTAACTTCACTTTGAGCAGGTGGAATCAGTTAATCAGTGAAATCACCTGGTGGAGTGGGTGGTTGCAAAGAAAACCTGCACCCTCTAGGCCCTGTTGTCTGAAGTTTAACAGAAATCCACCAACTGGTTTAGGAGGAATTACACTTATGAAGCCAGTATTATATGATACTTCAATTAAACAAAAAAATTGTAATTATCTCACACTAAAGAAATCAGACCAGAATTTTTTTTTTTTTAAGGCACATCTTCATGTGGTGTGTTATCAGGTCTACACATCCACAACACCACGGAGCTGCCTTGGGTTCTGGATGGCAACCATCCAGGCAGACAACAGGTCCAACCCCACTTCTCAAAGGTCACAATCAGTCTGCAACAGCCGGGTGAAGCAGGAGGCACCAGGAGTCTACAGACTTGACGTTCAGTCTCATGGAAGTGGAGGTTTCACAGTTTCCCACAGCCCATTGTTCTGTCTGAAAACTGAACAGTATTTAATTTACAATTATATGAAACAGAGAATAGGACCAAATACTTAAATTTATGAAGGTGAAACTAGTTAAAGTGTGGCATTTTTTTCATAATTCTTTTCTGCCACCTTATCGTTACAGCACTATCATAAAGCAAAATAAATACATAAGTAAACAAGAGCAAACAGAGTTCTGACGTCCATCAATCCGGATCCAGATCACTTCCAAATTCAGTGGAGTCTTCCAGGACCTAATATTTATCTGTGGTACAAATTGTCAAAATCTGTGCAGCAGTTTTGACGTAATCCTGCTAACAGACAGACAGACAAATTAACGGCGATGATTTTATTACGTCCTTGGCGGAAGTAATAAGAATGCACCCTGCTAGAACAGCTCGTAGACAAAGCTGCTTCATTTTCAGCTCACAGGCTAAACTGACAACCACAAGTTTGCATTTCAAAAACTGCCCCCAGTAGGTACAAAAAGACATGAATATGCCCTTTGACACAGTAACTCTCCTGCACAGGGGGGCGGTTTGCTGTACCTCAATTTTGCACAAGGGAAATGACTTTGTCAGTACTGTAGTTCATCTCATGCCTGAGAATTAGAGACATCCATCCATCCATTTTCTTCCGCTTTATCTGGAGTTGGGTCGCGGGGGCAGCAGCTCAAGCAAAGCCGCCCAGGCCTCCCGATCCACACACACCTCCTCCAGCTCCTCCGGGGGAACCCCAAGGCGTTCCCAAGCCAGCCGAGAGATATAGTCCCTCCAGCGTGTCCTGGGTCTTCCCCGGGGCCTCCTCCCAATGGGACATGCCCGGAACACCTCTCCAGCGAGGCGTCCAGGGGGCATCCGGAAAAGATGCCCGTGCCACCTCAACTGACTCCTTTCGATGTGGAGGAACAGCAGCTCGACTCCGAGCTCCTCCTGAGTGAGCGAGCTCCTCACCCTATCTCTAAGGGAGCGCCCAGCCACCCTGCGGAGGAAACTCATCTCGGCCGCTTGTACTTGCGATCTCGTTCTTTCAGTCATGAGCCAAATCTCATGACCATAGGTGAGGATCGAAACGTAGATCGATCGGTAAATCGAGAGCTTTGCCCCCCTACTCAGCTCTCTCTTCACCATGACGGTCCGATACAGTGACCGCATCACTGCAGATGCTGCACTGATCCGTCTATCGATCTCACGCTCCATCCGTCCCTCATTCGTGAACAAGACCCCGAGATACTTAAACTCCACCGACCTGAAGAGGGCAAAGCACCTTTTTCCGGTGGAGAACCATGGCCTCGGATTTGGAGGTGCTGATTTTCATCCCGGACGCTTCACACTCGGCTGCAAACTGCCCCAGTGCACGCTGAAGGTTCTGATTTGAAGAAGCCAACAGAACCACATCGTCCGCAAAAAGAAGAGACAAGATTCTGTGGTTCCCAAACCAGACCCCCTCTACACCCTGGCTGCGCCTAGAAATTCTGTCCATAAAAATAATGAACAGAACCGGTGACAAAGGGCAGCCCTGGCGGAGGCCAACGTGCACTGGAAACAGGTTTGACTTACTACCGGCAATGTGAACCAAGCTCCTGCTGCGGTCGTACAGGGACCGGATAGCCCTTAGCAAAGGACCCCAGACCCCGTACTCCCGGAGCACTCCCCACAGGGTGCCCCGAGGGACACGGTCGAACGCTTTCTCCAGATCCACAAAACACATGTGGACTGGTTGGGCGAACTCCCACGAACCCTTGAGCACCCGATGGAGCGTGTAGAGCTGGTCCAGTGTGCCGCGACCAGGAGGAAAACCACACTACTCCTCCTGAATCCAAGGTTCGACCATCGGTCGAATTCTCCTCTCCAGTACTCTGGAATAGACCTTACCGGGGAGGCTGAGGAGTGTGATCCCCTATAGTTGGAACACACCCTCCAGTCCCCCTTCTTAAACAGAGGGACCACCACCCCGGTCTGCCAATCCAGAGGCACTGTACTCGATCGCCACGCAATGTTGCAGAGGCATGTCAGCCAAGACAGTCCCACAACATCCAGAGACTTAAAGTACTCAGGACGGATTTCATCCACCCCAGGAGCCTTGCCACGAGGAGCTTTCTAACCACCTCGGTGACTTCGGCCTGGGTAATGGATGAGTCCGCCTTTGAGTCCCCAGTCTCTGCCTCCTCTTCGGAAGATGTGACGATGGGATTGAGGAGATCCTCGAAGTACTCCTTCCACCGCCTGACAACATCCCCAGTCAGGGTCAACAGCTCCCCACCCACACCGTAAACAGTGCTGGTGGAGAGCTGCTTCCGCCTCCTGAGGCGCCGGACGGTTTGCCAGAATCTCTTCGAGGCCAACCGATAGTCCTCCTCCATAGCCTCCCCGAACTCCTCCCAGACCCGAGTTTTTGCCTCTGTGACCGCACGGGCTGCGGCACGCTTGGCCTGCCGGTACCTGTCAGCTGCCTCTGGGGTCCCACCTACCAACAAAGATAAGTAGGACTCCTTCTTCAGCTTGACAGCATCCCTTACTTCCGTTGTCCACCACTGGGTTCAGGGATTGCCGCTGCGACAGGCACCAGAGACCTTCCGACCACAGCTACGAGCGGCCGCATCGACAATGGAGGTGGAGAACATGGTCCACTCGGACTCCATGTCTCCAACCTCCCCGGGATCTGGGAGAAGCTCTCTCGGAGGTGGGAGTTGAAGACCTCACTGACAGAGGGTTCTGCCAGTCATTCCCAGCAGACCCTCACGATACGTTTGGGCCTGCCGGGTCTGACCGGCTTCCTCCCCTCCCAGCGGATCCAACTCACCACCAGGTGGTGATCGGTAGACAGCTCTGCCCCTCTCTTCACTCGAGTGTCCGAGACACGTGGCCGAAGGTCAGATGATATGACTACAAAGTCGATCATCAACCTCCGGCTCAGGGTGTCCTGGTGCCACGTGCACTTATGGACAAACTGTGACTAGCACAGAAGTCCAACAACTGAACACCACTCAGGTTCAGATTGGGGAGGCCGTGCTTCCCGATCTCCCCCCTCCAGGTCTAACTGTCGCTGCCCACGCGGGCTTTGAAATCCCCCAGGAGAACAATAGAGTCCCCAGTCGGAGCGCTATCTAGTACCCCTCGCAGGGACTCCAAGAAGGTCGGGTACTCTGCACTGCTGCTCGGCCCGTAGGCCGAGACAATGGTAAGAGACCTGTCCCTGACCCGAAGGCGTAGGGACGCAACCCTCTCGTTCACCGGAGTGAACTCCAACACATGGCGACTGAGCTGGGGAGCAATAAGCAATGCGACCCCAGCTCTCCGCCTCTCTCTACCGTGGGCAACGCCAGAAAAATGAAGCGTCCAGCCCCTCTCCAGGAGTTGGGTACCAGAGCCCAAGCTGTGCGTGGAGGTGAGCCCGACTATCTCTAGTCGGTATCTCTCAACCTCCCGCACAAGCTCAGGCTCCGTCCCCCCTAGCGAGGTGATATTCCACGTCCCAACAGCCAGGGGCTGTGAGCATGGACCGGGCCGCCGGGCCACCCGCCCTCGACCGCCACCCAATCCTCTCTGCGCCCGACCCCCATGGCCCCCTCTGCAGGTGGTGAACCCACAGGAGGGAGATTTAGAGACATTTATTTTTTAAAGATGCCATTTTGTAGCATTGCAATATTTCTATGTCACATTTAACCAGATCTTGTTCAACTCCACATGTGAAACCACAATGAAGAAGAATAAATTGTCCAATTGCATTGCCTGTTTTCTTTCCTATCTGCACTGCTCTGCTGTGGGGAATAGATGGGGTGGCTTTAGCGTAAATGTGCAAAGATTCTAGTGAGTTCAGGCCACTCGATTCCCAGTGCCTCACTGATGTGAGAGATTCAGCTCCAATCTGGTCCGATTGATAGCCTCTCCATCTCCCCCTCCTTCCCAGTAGGCTACTTTCAAAGTTTCTGCATCTCTGTCTCCCAGGCCCATCTGTACGGGAGCTGCTCTTCTGCAGTATAATTACACGTCGGCAAAGGGGAACCTGCCACTGACCCGGCCCTTCAGTAATGGAGCCGGGCCTGGCAGCAAGAGTAAAGGTGGACCAGGAGACAAGCGAGGCAGGTGGATAGGTAGGAGGATGGCTGAGATGAGAAGGTGAGGAGGAGAGGCAGAGATAGCAGGCGAGCTGGAAGGTGGGAGGACAAGAAGACTGATATGAGAGCAGACGTGTTGAGAGAAAATGATAAGACTAAAGGGGCAAATTTACACAGCAGAATGAGACTGTGGGGGAAGAAGGTTAGAAGTAAAGATTTATTTAGATACAGCATGTCGTGTCGGCATCGCAGAATCTAACTTGTAGAACTATGACGGCACTCGAAGAAGGCATATGTCTGAGAAGTCCTGCAAATTTAATATCATTACTTCCCTACAAATATAATGCAAACATGAAAAGACAACAGTCCTGAAGCTGGAATTCTAATGCTGAGAGTTCAGCTGCTGCTGCTGCTGGTACTGGAGTTGGACGTGAGGTCGGTTCCAACACAGAGATTCATGAACTCAACAAGTGTACCCACATCACGGCATACACAATTTGCTCATGTAAATGGGGAATCTTCTTCACAGACTAAAGTTAATTATGGAGTTCCACAAGGTTCTGTGCTAGGACCAATTTTATTCACTTTATACATGCTTCCCTTAGGCAGTATTATTAGACGGTATTGCATAAATTTTCATTGTTACGCAGATGATACCCAGCTTTATCTATCCATGAAGCCAGAGGACACACACCAATTAGCTAAACTGCAGGATTGTCTTACAGACATAAAGACATGGATGACCTCTAATTTCCTGCTTTTAAACTCAGATAAAACTGAAGTTATGGCCCCACAAATCTTAGAAACATGGTGTCTAACCAGATCCTTACTGTGGATGGCATTACCCTGACCTCTAGTAATACTGTGAGAAATCTTGGAGTCATTTTTGATCAGGATATGTCATTCAAAACGCATATTAAACAAATATGTAGGACTGCTTTTTTTGCATTTACGCAATATCTCTAAAATCAGAAAGGTCTTGTCTCAGAGTGATGCTGAAAAACTAATTCATGCATTTATTTCCTCTAGGCTGGACTATTGTAATTCATTATTATCAGGTTGTCCTAAAAGTTCCCTAAAAAGCCTTCAGTTAATTCAAAATGCTGCAGCTAGAGTACTGACGGGGACTAGAAGGAGAGAGCATATCTCACCCATATTGGCCTCTCTTCATTGGCTTCCTGTTAATTCTAGAATAGAATTTAAAATTCTTCTTCTTACTTATAAGGTTTTGAATAATCAGGTCCCATCTTATCTTAGGGACCTCGTAGTACCATATCACCCCAATAGAGCGCTTCGCTCTCAGACTGCAGGCTTACTTGTAGTTCCTAGGGTTTGTAAGAGTAGAATGGGAGGCAGAGCCTTCAGCTTTCAGGCTCCTCTCCTGTGGAACCAGCTCCCAATTCAGATCAGGGAGACAGACACCCTCTCTACTTTTAAGATTAGGCTTAAAACTTTCCTTTTTGCTAAAGCTTATAGTTAGGGCTGGATCAGGTGACCCTGAACCATCCCTTAGTTATGCTGCTGTAGACGTAGACTGCTGGGGGGTTCCCATGATGCACTGTTTCTTTCTCTTTTTGCTCTGTATGCACCACTCTGCATTTAATCATTAGTGATCGATCTCTGCTCCCCTCCACAGCATGTCTTTTTCCTGGTTCTCTCCCTCAGCCCCAACCAGTCCCAGCAGAAGACTGCCCCTCCCTGAGCCTGGTTCTGCTGGAGGTTTCTTCCTGTTAAAAGGGAGTTTTTCCTTCCCACTGTAGCCAAGTGCTTGCTCACAGGGGGTCGTTTTGACCGTTGGGGTTTTACATAATTATTGTATGGCCTTGCCTTACAATATAAAGCGCCTTGGGGCAACTGTTTGTTGTGATTTGGCGCTATATAAAAAAATTGATTGATTGATTGATTGATACACACCTGGAGGGGAACCAAAAACAAGCAAAGACTACCTCTGGAGGAGCAGCCATGGAGGACATAGAATGTCCCATAGAGGCAAAATACAAAATGTACAGGCAGACAGGCAGGCAGACAGACAGACAGACAGACACACAGGCAGGCAGACAGGCACGCAGGCAGACAGGCAGGCAGGAAGGCAGGCAGACAGACAGACACACAGGCACGCAGGCAGACAGGCAGGCAGACAGACAGACAGACAGACACACAGGCAGGCAGGCAGGCAGGCAGGCAGACAGACAGACAGACAGACACACAGGCAGGCAGGCAGGCAGGCAGGCAGGCAGACAGACAGACAGACAGACACAGGCAGGCAGGCAGGCAGACAGACAGACAGACAGACAGGCAGACAGGCAGGCAGACAGACAGGCAGGCAGACAGACACGCAGACAGACAGGCAGGCAGACAGACACACAGACAGGCAGGCAGACAGACAGGCAGGCAGACAGGCAGGCAGACAGACACACAGACAGGCAGGCAGGCAGACAGGCAGGCAGACAGACAGGCAGGCAGGCAGACAGGCAGGCAGACAGACACACAGACAGACAGACACGCAGGCAGGCAGGCAGACACACAGGCAGGCAGGCAGACAGACACACAGGCAGGCAGGCAGGCAGACAGGCAGGCAGACAGACACACAGACAGGCAGGCAGACAGGCAGGCAGACACACAGGCAGACAGGTAGGCAGACAGACAGACAGACAGGCAGGCAGGCAGACAGACAGACACACAGGCAGACACGCAGGCAGGCAGGCAGACAGACAGGCAGGCAGGCAGACACGCAGGCAGACAGGCAGGCAGGCAGACACGCAGGCAGGCAGGCAGACAGACAGACACACAGGCAGACACGCAGGCAGGCAGGCAGGCAGACAGACAGGCAGACAGACAGACACACAGGCAGACACGCAGGCAGACAGGCAGACAGACAGACACACAGGCAGACACGCAGGCAGACAGGCAGGCAGGCAGACACACAGGCAGGCAGACAGACAGACAGACAGACACACAGGCAGGCAGGCAGGCAGGCAGGCAGACAGACAGACAGACAGACACACAGGCAGGCAGACAGGCAGGCAGACAGACAGACACACAGGCAGACAGGCAGGCAGGCAGACAGACAGACAGACAGACAGGCAGACAGACAGGCAGGCAGGCAGACAGACAGACACAGACAGGCACACAGACAGGCAGACACACAGGCAGGCAGGCAGACAGACAGACAGGCAGGCAGGCAGGCAGGCAGACAGACACACAGGCATGCAGACAGACAGACAGGCAGGCAGGCAGGCAGACAGACAGGCAGAGAGACACACAGGCAGGCAGGCAGACAGACAGGCAGACAGACACACAGGCAGGCAGGCAGGCAGACAGACAGACAGACAGACACACAGGCAGGCAGACAGACAGACAGACACACAGACACACATCCAAACACACAGGCAGGCAGACAGACAGACAGACACACAGAGACACACATCCAAACACACAGGCAGGCAGACAGACAGACACACACACAGACACACATCCAAACACACAGACAGACAGACACACAGACACACATGCAAACACACAGGCAGACAGACAGACACACAGTCAAACAGACAGGCAAACACACAGTCAAACAGGCAGACACAGGCAAACACACAGGCAGACACACAGTCAAACAGACAATCCAGACCTGGATCACCTCCAAAATTCAGTGGAGGCTTCCATGCCCTAATATCTATCCGTGGTGAAAATGTGGTGAGAATCCATGAAGTGGTTTTGACATAATCCTTCAAAGCCTATATAAAGTGAAATCTTGATCCAGAATCTGGATTAGGATCTGACTCACTTCCAAAATTGAATGGGTTCTTCCATGGCCTAATATCTATTTGTGGTGCAAATTTAGTCAAAATCTGTGCAGTAGTTTTGACGTAATCCTGCTAAAAGACAGACAGACAAGTAAATGCAGGTGATTTTATTATGTCCTTGGCGGATGTAAAAATATTAATGTTAAAACAATTCTGTCAGAGTTTATACAGCTTCACACTTCTCAAGAGTTAAATTAACACTCTGTAAAGGGCCCCACATTCATCACTGTTTAACTTCTTCCTGTGTGGTGCTTTAACACATAAACTGCTTTTACTCATTTCTCACTGATCTCATAGAGATCATTAAAATGATGCCTGTGTCTGCTGTGTAAGTCTGTTTGTAGAGGGCAAAAACATCACGAATGCTAATGGTCCATATGGCTAACAGTCACTAACCTAGCCAGCTCTATACCCCAAAGCTAGTCAGTATATCAGTAGTCACTGTTGCTCACTGTTCCTATGCATTTTGTGATGTGTGCCCTTTGAAGACGTTCATCATTTAAATGAGTTAAAACATATCTGCTGTGTTCAGCCAAGCTAGAAGGTGCAGAGGGAACAAATGAAGCTCAGATTTCTCAGATCGGCGTGAAGACAAACGCAGCCAGTGTTAGTGCAGACAGAAGAACAAGGACAATTTGATATTTCACCACCCCTACAATTTTCTCTCCCTCAGTGTCCAGAGCCACCAGGGTGGCTGTCGGCGAGCAGGCAGACACGCTACGATAAAACAAGTGGGAGGTTTGTTGCCAGGGGGACGAGGCCTTTTTAAGCCTATTGATCGAGATTCTTATGCAAAGGTAATTAAACAACTGCTCGTCTGTGCTGTTCTGTGTGAGGAGCTGGGAGTCCCGATCTTTATTTATTTATTTTTTAATCAGCTGTGTGAATTAAAAGAAAACAGTCTCCCTCAGCGGCCAGTCTGTGGTTCATATCTGTCGATACTTCCCATTAGGATTCCACCAAGGTTTCCACTTAAAATGCAAACGCCAGCCTTGCCCTCAAGATAAGAGGAAAACAGACACAGAGGCAGGAGATGTTGTACTGTGAAAGGCCGAAGCCTTTTCAGTAAAGAACTTTCCGCGGAAAATTGAATTTGCTTTTCTGTGTAGTGACCCTGAGAAGAAGACAAACGTGGCCACATGTGTGCAGTGGAAAACAATGTCATAATAAAGTGAAACAGCATAATCCAGTTTCATTAAATCCTGCTTTTAAGCAGTGTGAAATGGCCCAGAAATAAATTGATATGTTTTTAGTTTTAAACAAAATCAAATCAAGTACAATGACATTCTACACGCTTTCCAGCTGGCTTGAAAACAACATGTATAGTTGAATTCATTTTGCACACATTATTTCTGTTAGTAATATCAGGACATCTCATCATTAGACAATCTGTATCTCCAAATTCACATGAACGTCATCACTGGAATTCATGAAATTAATCAAATTTGCTGTGACATTTTGTTGCCAAAATGTGTGCAGAAGTTCAGCAATATTTTCAGAATGTCGACAAAATGTTGTAAAATTGCAGCGTTTCCACTGAGGGACAGAATGCAACTGCTTGGTGGAGTCCTCTCGTAATGACGGTCATTCCAGCAAATCTCTTGTGAGTTGTAGTTATGAGTTGTTTTGTGGAACATTGTGACAGGGTGAACCGGGTCCATTTGTGCAAAGTCATCGACACTCATCATACCATGCAGACGCCCCCTACAATTCTGAAATGTTGAACAATTTGTTTCCACCTTCCTGTCATTGTGACAAAGTATGACAACACATAGCAGATTATCACAGACCTGTAGCCCATTGAGGTACAACTGATATTATCCAGCAACATGTGGTACATACCTGGACTTAGTTTTCACTGTTATGCTGATGACACCCAATTGTATATCAGCACCAAGCCCTTCTCACAACTTGGATGACCACCACTGGAACTTAACACCAACAAGACAGAGCTCATGGTGGTGGCCCCAGCATCACTGCTCAAGAAGGTTGGAGACCTCACCCTGGTCATTGATGGCTGCACCAACTCTCCAACATCCGAAGTACGGAACCTGGGTGTCATTCTGGATTCAACACTCTCATTCCGTTCCCATACCAAGAGCATCACCAAATCTGTCTTCTTCCAGTTATGCAACATTTCAAGACTCCGGCAGTCACTTACCGACTCCGAAATACTCATCCATGCCTTCATCACCTCCCATCTGGACTACTGCAATGGAGTTCTGTCTGGGTTGCCCAGTAAGGCCCTAGACAGACTGCAGTATGTCAAGAACTCAGCTGCCAGGGTGCTAACTCACACCAAGCCCTGGCAACACATCACTCCCATCCTCAAGAAACTTCACTGGCTCCCAGGCAAAGAACGCATCAGCTACAAAATCCTCCTCCTTACCTATAAACAGTGATGGGCACAGCTAACCCAAAAAATTAGCTTTGATAACAAATAATCAGCTAACTGGAAAGTTATCTTTTATAAAGTGAAACCGATAAACCACCCAAAAATTTATCGGAAGCTACAGATAACCGATAACAGATAACTTCCAGTATTGTCTCCGGTACACTTGCAACAACTAAAAAGCTGATTTTCAATTTTAACACCACAATCGCTTCTGGTAGCATCAAAGGCGACTACAGACCCAAATAATGAGTCAGCACTTCTGTCTTTGTGCGTCCTGCCCACTACTGGAAGCTCCTGTTTATTACATAGCTTCCAGCAGCGAAGCTCAACTCTCTACTCAATAACAGTGTTTCTGTGAGGCGGAAGTCTTGGAAAATAAAGCAGTGCTGACTTATGGTTTGGTTTATAAATAAAATTAATACTGATAGAATAACTCCATTAATGTAAATTCTGTCATTTGTACAAAGTTAAAATATAACATATAACTTTTAATGTTGAATAATGCACTAATTCTGAAGTTCTGTAACAAACACAGACAGATGGCAAAGGATTATGGGGAAACACTGATTGGTTGACTCATTCATTCTATGTAAACCAACACGTTAATTTGAGGTGTGTCATGTGTTGGTGTTACAGATAAATGTGCTTTTGTAAAATATGCCATTTTTTTATTTGTAAAAAAAAAGGCATTTTCAGAAAAAAGCCAAGTTGTAATTAGATAACCATCTGATATAACCGGTGTTAAAATAAATAGAACACTGCCAACTAGTGGACGCTCAGTACTAGGGTGAATACTGCCATGAACACTACTGGCCAGTAGATGGAAGTAGAGACCATAAAAACTTGCCAAAATAAAATTCCAGATTATCCATGTCTGCTACGTTTAAGATGCGTGGAATTTAATAAACGCAAACTGAATTTCAGACATCTTATATATATATATCTCCGGAACAAAGACGACAGACAGTGTTTGACATTAGCAGGACTCTAATAGCAAACAGGAATCAATTGCAATGATTCCAACTGAAAATAATGGAGGAGCAACCTGGGCTTCTTCTGGCATTTTTACATATAACAAACACAATAACAACGTCTATAAACCCAGAGAATATATTCACGAGAGTTTTAGGCACAATATACAAAGGGTTTAATGCTGCTGTCCGTGTGGAGCCTGATCAGAGCGTCTCAAATGCATTTCTTCTGTTGTGAATGTACTGAGGTACCCATAATGCACAAGCAGCATGTCCACACTAAAACCTTCAAAATTAGTGCATTACTTTAAAACTAAAAAATATACCTGATATTTTCACTTTATAAAATTTCAGACGTGATGTTAATTTAAATAACTTGTTTCAAAATTAGCTTGGTTAAAATTTTAACCATAAGTTAAAACTGTATGCCTCTGGATGACTTGGTTGATATTGCCAGTATATCAGTATGGGGTCAAAAGAGCTTTTTCTTTTTTGTGACCAGTTCTATTTTGCCTGCAGAGAATAGAGCTGTTTCTTCTTGAACCATCTCTCCTCTGTTTACGGAGGATAGAACTGCACATCTACTATAAAACATTTAACAGGTAGGTGCTTAACTGATTTTAGATTTCATAGATGTTTGTAACTATTCAGCTGTTTACCACGTCTGCAAAAATATGTTAGCGGTCTAAAAATTATTGGACCAAAACTTATTACTCCGATGATGGTTTTCAAAGTTATCTGAAAAGCTAATCCGATAATGAAAACATTTTAGCAAAACTGTGCCCACCACTGCCTATAAATCACTTCATTCACTGGCACCCAAGTACATCACTGACATTCTTCACTCCTACTCCCAGTCACAGCCCCTGCGCTCCACCAGCAAGGATCTACTTTCTATTCCCTGCACCAGACTCAGAACATTTGGAGATAGGGCTTTCTGTGTAATTGCCTCTACCCTTTGGAACAGCCTGCCCCTTCCCATCCGTTCTGCCACTTCTTTGACGCAGTTCCAAAAGCACCTCAAATCACATCTGTTTTCTCTTGCCTATCCTCCTTAAATCCCCCCCACCCCCCACCCCCTACCTCCCTTCTCCCACTCTTGTAAAGCGACCATGGGTATCATGAAAGTCGCTATAGAAATCCAAGTCATTATTATTATATTATTATTATTATTATTATTACAAACCCACTGTGGTGAGCCTGAGCAAAAACAGCAGCAACCAAAAGAAAATTATACTTATTTAGTAATAATTCATATCAATTTTAGACCGTCATTTTCATCAGCCTTTACAAATAACATCTGGATGTAACTCGGTGAACAGGATTCACCATGATACTGAGATTTGGGATTTGACAACGTGTTGCTGATTTTAGTGTCATTTCGCATTCAGTCAGCTACATTTCCATCTACAAAACGCATCAAAATTTATACATGGAAGCAAATTATGCAACATGTGAGCAAAATTATATGGGAGATGATTTAACTGTTGAGCTTATGTGATGGTATAAACCACAATATTACCACTGTTGTGTCAATCATCTGTGCACTTTATAACATACCTGTAATATGACCCAATGGCCATCCTTAGCAGCCAAGTCAAGGGCTTGTTCAGCTACGACTTCCTGACCCTGACCCAAGGAGACATTGTGGAAGTTCTTGTTGTCATATGTGTAACCCAGCTTCTTTCCTGGGGCCACAGGAAAAGAAAAAACAGTTTTAAAAAGAAATAAACTCCATTAATTTGACATGGTGGCACTTACCAAGAGTCAGATAAGATCATTAATATTAACTATAATGTCTGCATGTTGCTCCAATGGGACTCTCGATGGTGCTACAAACAGTCTTCAAATCACCTCAGCAGTAATTTACTTTCATGCTATTCTCTATTGTGAATGGCTGAGTTGGCAAAAAGTCCCACATTGAAGCAGGCTGATCAGTTTTCATTTGGGTTTTCCAGTGTTTGGTGAAATGTGTGCAGGACCTAATGAGAGCATGATGGTGCTTTGATCACGACCCAGTTTTCTCCAATAAGCTTCAGTGATACTGTTGCTCTGAGGTTCTCACACGCAGCACGTGCCTTCCAACAAAAAAGTGAGACCCATTTATTTCCAGAGGAATGTGCCAACCTATCAGGCATCAGTGGTGAAAAGATCCACTGTCAAACAGGAGTTAGGAGCAGGGGCGTCGGACTGGGGGTAAAGGGTACTATGTACCCAGGGCCCAGAGCATGGGGGGGGGGGCAAAAAAAAAAAAAAAAAAAAACTGGCATTAAATACATTTTTGTGTTGCATTTTATTAATGTCCATACAATTCATGTTGTAAAAGAATATAATTAGAATGAATGTATAAATGTTGCGAAACATAATTCTGCTCTAACAATAATATTGAAACATCTATGAGGGCCCTTCCACCCCTGCACAGTTTTACAATGGTTTAGTCCAGGCGCACAGGTGGCACCCCCCCCCCCCCCACACACACACACATCCCAAACGGGATCTGACAGCATGAGATGTTTTTAGGCTGAAATAAGACGTCTTTACTAAAAAAAAAAAAAAAAAAAATCAAAGTCCGGATTTCAAAAAAGAAGAGAAAAACTATCGAAAACTATCTTAACGTGCACGCAGGAAACTTGCTAATATCAACACTGAGGACATATAAACTTCACAGTTTAACAGGGAAAGACACAAACCCACGCCGGTTTAGGTGGCAAAATAACTAAACAAGCAGCCGCAGCTCTGCTCATCTCCCCCCACGGGACACACAGTCCATGTGGGGGGGGGGGAGAAAGGGAGGGAGGGGGACATGGAGCAGCACGCAGCTGCTGTGACGACACACAGGACAGGAGCAGGACAGCTTACTTCTGCTGCAAGAAAATCAAAAATCTTGACCCAGTCTCCCCTGACTTTCTACTGGTTGTTAGCGCATTTATGGCAAATTAATTACCCAAATGCTAAAAATAACTGCGTGCATTTAGCGCTGTCCCTTTCATTATATGTGCGCAGATTTGGAAAAGTCTGTTTTATTACAATGAGACAAAAAACATGCCTATCTTCTGTGGGTTATAATATGACCACAGTCCAGCTGCACACACACCTGCCTACAAAAACACATGCACACACACAAATTGGTTAAACTTTTTACAATAAAAAAAATGTATTATCAGAATGTAATATTAACATTATGAACCCCACGGCCTTTAGTTTCAGACAAAGCAGGAGATGCTGGTCCAGGTTCTGGTCCCTCATCTTGTCAAATCAAATCAAATTTATTAATTTATATAGCACCAATTCACAATGAGATCGCCTCAAGGTGCTTCACACAGCATAATAAAAACAGAAAATCTAATAAAAAATTTAAAAACACAATAAAAAGACAAAACCATAAAAGAACACAAGCAACGAAGATGTTAGTGAAGGTGAGCTTATGGAGCCACTTTACAAGCAAATTATTTAACTAAAATGTAATTAAATTTTAGTAACCTTTACAACATTTTTTTTTCCTGTTTTGTCTATTTGCTTTTTAGGATTACCTAATAAATGGTGTGTCTCTGTAATCCCAGGAACCGAGGGACAGATAAAGATGACTATACAAACTATATAATATTACAGAGAATTACAAAATATACAGAAAAGGAATAGGGCTATTATGGTATGAATGTAGAGACTATATAATATGAATGAACCTTTTTCCTTATTTTTTAACAAACACAAATATACTGCATTGATTTATTCAGTCTAATACTGTTAAGAAATAACAGGAATTACCTTCTTTTTTCAAATACAGGGTTATAAAATATGTCATTTTTATTATGACATTATTTTTTATTACTTCATAAGACAGTCCAGTACTCCCTTAACCTACAAGTTGTCAGTTAAGGGAGTAATATTCTGAAAGTCCGTTTGTTATTAATATGGACTGAGATTACTGAATGACATTGACTATAAAATGGGTAATCTGTTCTTTAATGTTTTGATTGTAGAATACTGTATTATGTTTTTTTTTTTCTTCACAAAGGGAATTACACACTGCTAAGCGATGAATTACACTTACTTTGATTTAATTACTTATTTTGGAAAATTGTGTTAAATTAGATATTTTGCTGTGACTGTAGATTTTACATCCCAAACCCTAATTTGTAGTCAAGTTAACATTGGGGTATATCTCTGTTAAAATGCACGGGGATGCACCAAATTGCACATTTTTTTAGAAAATGCTGCAATTTGGTCCCCCAGACCCCCCAACACAATACTGTTCCCCCAACTTTAAAAATGGTTCTGACTCCCATGTGTGATCTAAGGTATACATGTTGTAGACCTGGTTTGACTACATATTAAAAATCTGGTGTTTCCGTTGATAAAAAAGAGCACAACAGTGTGTGTGTGGGGGACCTCAATATGGCTAGTACCTAGGGCCCAGAATTTGGTGCTACACCCCTGGTTAGGAGACCAGCTCACACTGAAGGAATGTCACAAAGAAACAAATCTGACTGCCAATAAAATCTTTACTTTTTAAACTGCACAACTAATCCTTTCATTTTTCCACTGAAGCTCCAAACGTGAGAGTTTTGTTTGCACGCAAGCTATTTTCTGCTAAAGATATAAAATCAATGCACATAAACATTTAACACTTTGTGCTAAACTAGCCAAATCTTCTACACGGTCGTTTTGTGCTGAAGTCAACATGGACTGATTTTCTTTCTACCACTATATAAAAAAACATCCACTCGACTATTATCACAAAATTTGCGTGGTCATGAGGGGCCATCCCAGAAGTGACATCAACCAATCAATCATGTGACAAGCTGTGGATACACTGTTGGCCTTTTACACATTTTATTTACGCCATTTCGAGGTAAAGGGGAGGGGGGGATTCAGGCTTCTCTATATTAAAAGTAAGTAAGTAAGTCCCTTCACCTCCTCCATTGTTTTCACTCGGGGTCACCACAGCAGATCCAAAGTGGATCTGCATGTTGAATTGGCACAACTTTTACACCGGATGCCCTTCCTGACACAGTCAAGTAAGTAAGTCCCTTTGGCTGCTCCCTTGTTTGCACTCGGGGTCGCCACAGCAAACCCAAGGTGGATCTGCATGTTGAATTGGCACAGGCTTTACGCCGGATGCCCTTCCTGACGCAACTCCACATTACATGGAGAAATGTGGCAGGGGTGGTATTTGAACCCGTAACCTTCTGCACTGAAACCAAGCGCATTAACCACTTGGTCACCACCCCTGCTCCTGACACAATCAAGCTGACAACAAATTTCTACATGTTATAAATTAAATAAAACCATCAAAGATAAACTAATGGGTTGCACAATTAAGACACCATGTCGCATAACATAAGTAAATCAAGACTTTTACAGTGAGTTTTCTTTGGAGAAATCAAGGGATGGATAAATGAACATTTCCAAATCTATTAAGAAATACAGTAGTGTTCAGAATAATAGTAGTGCTATGTGACTAAAAAGATTAATCCAGGTTTTGAGTATATTTCTTATTGTTACATGGGAAACAAGGTACCAGTAGATTCAGTAGATTCTCACAAATCCAACAAGACCAAGCATTCATGATATGCACACTCTTAAGGCTATGAAATTGGGGTATTAGTAAAAAAAAAAAGTAGAAAAGGGGGTGTTCACAATAATAGTAACATCTGCTGTTGACGCTACAAACTCAAAACTATTATGTTTACACTGCTTTTTTTAGCAATCCTGTGAATCACTAAACTAGTATTTAGTTGTATAACCACAGTTCATGATTTCTTCACATCTGCGAGGCATTAATTTTGTTGGTTTGGAACCAAGATTTTGCTCGTTTACTAGTGTGCTTGGGTCATTGTCTTGTTGAAACACTCATTTCAAGGGCATGTCCTCTTCAGCATAAGACAACATGATCTCTTCAAGTATTTTGACATATCCAAACTGATCCATGATACCTGGTATGTGATATATAGGCCCAACACCATAGTAGGAGAAACAAGCTCATATCATGATGCTTGCACCACCATGCTTCACTGTCTTCACTGTGAACTGTGGCTTGAATTCAGAGTTTGGGGGTTGTCTCACAAACTGTCTGCGGCCCTTGGACCCAAAAAGAACAATTTTACTCTCATCAGTCCACAAAATATTCCTCCATTTCTCTTTAGGCCAGTTGATGTGTTCTTTGGCAAATTGTAACCTCTTCTTCACATGTCTTTTATTTAACAGAGGGACTCTGCGGGGGATTCTTGGACATAAATTAGCTTCACACAGGCATCTTCTAACTGTCACAGCACTTACAGGTAACTCCAGACTGTCTTTGATCATCCTGGAGCTGATCAATGGGTGAGCCTTTGCCATTCTGGTTATTCTTCTATCCATTTTGATGGTTGTTTTCCGTTTTCTTCCACGTGTCTCTGGTTTTGTTGTCCATTTTAAAGCACTGGAGATCATTGTAGATGAACAGCCTATAATTATTTGCACCTGCGTATAAGTTTTCCCCTCTCCAATCAACTTTTCAATCAAACTACGCTGTTCTTCTGAACAATGTCTTGAACGTCCCATTTTCCTCAGGTTTTCAAAGAGAAAAGCATGTTCAACAGATGCTGGCTTCATCCTTAAATAGGGGACACCTGATTCACACCTGCTTGTTCCACAAAACTGACGAACTCACTGACTGAATGCCACACTACTATTATTGTGAACACCCCCTTTTCTACTTTTTTTTACTAATAGCCCAATTTCATAGTTTTAAGAGTGTGCATATCATGAATGCTTGGTCTTGTTGGATTTGTGAGAATCTACTGAATCTACTGGTACCTTGTTTCCCATGTAACAATAAGAAATATACTCAAAACCTGGATTAATCTTTTTAGTCACATAGCACTACTATTATTCTGAACACTACTGTATACTGCTCAGTGAAAGGACAAGTTTGCAGTTTTTGAGAGGCATCTTTAATGCAGTACTGCATCAAATGCAAATTTCCCCCAAACACTATAGTGGTTCATCAAAGTTAAAAATTTGCATGTGATCATTGTTTCAACCTCAAATGGGCACCTTCATTCTTCCCATTTAGATTTAACTCAACAAATACGATTATTTCTGCCCGTTTCATTAAAACTCCAACCTGCAGCGGGCAGATAGTGAGGTTTTGTCCTAAGGATATTAGACCCCTGCAGAGTATACAAAATCACATCATCTATCTAATGAAAATCTAATTGAAGCTTAATACCAATGAGGAAACCCAGCAGTCACAGTGATAATAGAAATGCACATCTTTCTTTTTTTTCCACAGTGAAGCTTCTCGTCATCGGTGTGATATCTGTGCCACTGCAGCGATTGGTTACTTTTGGCTTTGATGTGGCTGGAGTGATGGTGTTGATAATAAATAATCACGTTCCTTTCAGGCACTATCTGTGCTCCGTCAGATCACGTTATGAAAGGACAGTGGTTCTGGCATAAGGCTGAAGATCTGTCTGCAGCTAAATGGCCGCACCCTGAGACACTGCTGTACACCATAAGAAAAGCCTGCGGTATCTTCTGCACACCAGACACAGTTGATTCGCTTGAATTGAAGTCTTAATTTATAAAAGCATGAGTTTCAGGCAGAAATAAGAACCAAGAGATGTCAATATAAAGAAAAACAGCACATTAATCATAATGATGTACTGCTTGGAAACAGAAACAGCTTTTTGAATGCGCACGGGGTACAGAGTAGAAACACTGCTGAAATCTTTTGGTATCATAAACTGACACAGTCCCTTCTATCTGAATATTTCATCAAATACTCAGACTGAATTATTTGGCAACAGATTCAAACATGTCAGGCTGTGATGGCGCCTTGATCCAGGTCAGTAAAAAAAGCTCTGACTTCAGACAAAAAAAAAGGTGCATCCTGCTCCGATCCACATTATTCATATAGGAATGTAAAGTAACTCTGAAACCAATGACATTTACTTTCCACTGCCCCTAATACAGCAGTTGTGCAATCTCATATATTTGTGACCTTTACTATAATCCCTTCAATCTCCCCTCGGCTTGTTGTGCATTTACAGTGATGGCTGAGACCACAGCAGAGACACAAAGCAGATGATGTGGGATGATTGTTCTTCTGGCCAATGAGCCTATGCAGCACCAATCAAAGTGGAAATCAGACAAGCGCCTACGCCGGCACTTGACTTTAATAAGCTCTTCTTCCATTCCCCACATTTTAAAGAATTCAAAGGACTATCAGGCAGCACAATGCCAAACAATGTGGGATTGGTAATATTACTGCTGATTTAAATTAACACAGCATGTTCTAATAACAACACCTGGTTTTGTAGAAGATACTGTCTTAACAGTGGCAACTATTCCCCATGCAGGGATTATGGAAACATTTGGGGCATCCCTAACCCCAACAACAGAAACAACAGGCAATCAAACTGTGCAATTCTTGACACTGACGAGTGCAAATTCAGTGACAACCTATGAGTCTGTGTGACCTTAGCACATGACCAACAGTTAAACATTCATGACTTTGAATTTGGCCTTTACGTAAAGGTTAAAAGCCATGTGACAAATACATATCCTGACATATAAGTAGTGGGACAAAATTTTGACCTTTTTCTCTCAAAGCGAAATCATTCTTGAAGAGAAGGGTGAAATTCTGTGGACCTTCTCCCATCTGTCCCTATCCAGTCTCGTACGAATAAGTACAAATCAGGGCGAATCACGGTGGAACAGCTCGTATGAGTGAACCACAGAAACATCGAGCTGACGTGCAGGCGTGAACGATTTGTGCACGCAAACACAGAGTGAGCAGCTGGAGCATGTGTAACCACATCACGCAGCTGCTGTGCAAAAAAAGAAAAAAAAAGAAAAATACATGCCACCCATGGGATTCGAACCTGCAAAGTTCTGATTGCCAGCCAGAAACTTTACCACTGTGCTACCATCGCTGGCCTATAAATGGTGCGGAAATATGCCTGAAATCAACAAGCATGGACAAGGTGTGCTGTGTGCAACCGCAAAGGCAAAAGATGTTTTATGTATTCCCACGTGAGGACAGCAAGCAGAGACACGCGCCTCACAGAGCAATGTTGTAAGTTCATGTCCTTCAAAACACAGTACATATTCTCCATCTGGGACAACTAACAGTACAGATCACAACAGCAGCCACTGTGAGCAGACACACCCCCCTCTGTCCATTCAGCGCCCAGACCAACGTGTCTCTGTCTATGTGGTCATTCATTTTCGTTAGTTGTTATGTAATTGCGTATATAGGTATTGTTGTAATTATTTATATAACTTCTGGCGGTGGTTTCTGTGTTTGTAATGTGTGCACTGAGCTGTCATCCAGCTGTCAGTGTGCTGCAATCAGCTGACAGGCCCCTCCCCGTGCTATGTGTGATCAGATCTGTACATACTTCTATTTTACTCTTCCTTTTTAGATATTTAAATATACCTTAGTATACTAGCATAGTTCCACCTTAGAATTGGAATATAATATATACCTTACTGAATTTTCACACATATAAGCATTTTATGCAAGTGTGGGCATGACACATGCACCACATGTGTTGGTTTTTACAACTCCACAGTCGTGGGGGCACATAGACAAATTTCACATCCAGCTCAAAAGTGATCATCTGCTAACTGTTTTCGTGCTAATATCGCGAATGGTCACTCATTTTCTAAGTCCCAAACGAGCAGTGTTAGATGTGCGTGCGTGTCACTTGGAATGTGGCCGACACCTGCCGCGAGAGGGATCGAATGGACTCTCACAGGGCACTCTCTGTCTTTCAGACGCTGGTGTGCGCAAATAGTTGTAGCAACAGATGTACGAGGTGTTGGAGGCAGCTTCGATTTTACACATATTGTATTCGATTCCTGCGTCATGCGCAATTCGACCACATTCGTACTATGTGTGAAGGGGCCCTAAAGATTCAACTGGGAACCATTAGCTGTTATTACACAAACTGTGGGAGCTCTGTGATGTATAACTGCTCAGAAAAAGGCTTTAAAATATTATCATCAATTTCTTATAACACAGCAGTCTTTATATATGTTTCATTACAGGTCTGCAGGAAATCTAATTGGTTGATTACTTGTCATGGGACATTTACAACTAATAGGTTTCATCCAGCTAATCTTTAAGACACTGTTGAAAAATTCCCTATCTTTATGTGTCCCTCACTCAAGACACCCAGGATGGTTGTGTCTTCAAACTGAATGTGGTATGGTCTGAAAAACGCTTTAAAACACTCCAGTTTAAATGGTTTTAAAAGACAGCAATATATTATCTACGTGTTGCTGATCTGGAAGCAGACTGTGTTCTCAGTTTGATCTCTGAACACAAGCAGATGCAAAAATAAGACAAAACAAGTGGAATTAATAAGTTATTTGTCTTAAAATGACAAACCTTACCTCTACTTTTTGGGGAAGTCAGGTGAAAACCTTTAAAATATTGCTGGTAACAAACGATCCATTCAGCAGATGTGGGTGGAATGGAAGGTCCTCAGCACAGGCACAAACACACTGAGGTTACAGCTCATTAAACACAAAAGAAGTGATAACATTACCATGTTTCTCCACATCCTTCAAAGGGTCAACACCAGGAGACAGGATGAAGAACACGGGTGTAGCTGGACCCGACTCTTCAAAGGACACGGCAAAGTCCAGTGACCTTCCAGTCACGTACTTGGTGCCCAGTTTTTCCTCCACAAAGTCTCTGTAGACAAAATATATATGACTCTACTCAACAGTGTTCTGAAGAGTGTGGGTACAAACAGACCTTTCTACCATACTAAGATATAGAAAAAGAAGTAGTAGAAGAAATCATAGCAGTGTAAGTAGTAGTCGTAGTAAAAGTATTTTATTAAATAACTACGCAAACACAAGGTGAAGAAGAGAAAGAGAGTCAGAGCTCAACAAAGGATCAAATGATGGAAGCTGAACAAGGAAGATTGTTGTGTGAAATTCAGTGAGTAGGGAGAGGGGAAGCAATTTTGGACAACTGGAAAAGTATTGCAAAAGTGGTGAGGGAGACAGCTAGGAAGGTACTGGGTGACATCTGGGCAGTGGAAGGAAGACAAGGAGACTTGGTGGTGGAATGAAGATGTTCAGGAAAGCATAAGGAGAAAGAGGTTGGAAAAAAAGTTTTGGGATAGTTGGAGAGATAAAGAAAGCAGACAGTGGAGCAAGGAAATGTGTTGTAAGGTGAAAAGATAAGTGGTGAAAGCTAAGGAAAAGGCATTTAGCGAGCTGTACAAAGAGCTGAACAGTAAGGAAGGAGAAAAGGACTTGTACTGATTGGACAGACAAAGGGACTGAGCTGGAAAGGATGAGTGCAAATGACATGCTGATTAGGGTGACAAAAGATACAGATGGTAAAGTGCTGACAAGTGAGGAGAGTGTGTTGAGAAGGTGGCAGGAATATTTTGAGGAGCTGATGAATGAAGAAAATGAGAGAGAGAAAAGACTGGATGATGTGGAGAGAGTAAATTCGGAAGTGCAAGGGATTAGCAAGGATGAAGTGAGTGCTGCTATGAAGAGAATGAAGAGTGGAAAGGCAGTTGGTCCAGATGACATTCCAGTGGAGGCATGGCAGTGGAGTTTCTAACCAAATTATTTAAGAAGATCTTGGAAAGTGAGAGGATGCCTAAGGAGTGGAAATGAAGTGTGCTGGTTCCTATTTTTAAGAACAAGGGTGATGTGCAGAGCTGCCGTAACTACAGAGGCATTAAGCTGATCACTCACAGCATGACGTTATGGGAAAGAGTAGTAGAAGCTAGGCTTTGAAAACAGGTGAGCAGGAATATGGTTTCAGGCTAAGAAAGAGCACTAAAGATGCAATGATTGCTCTGAGAAAACTGATGGAGAAGAAGGCCAGAAGGAGTTACATTGGGCCTCATGTATCAACGTGTGTATGGCGATATTTGAGCGTATATGGGGTGTACGCCAAAACGGCTGCGCTACTTGGCATTTATCAATGTGGTCGTTGGCGTACGCTGCGCTGAAAATATACACCAGGTCGAGAGGTGGCGTAAATTATACACCAAAATGAACCAGCGCTGGAATCCACAAAAATGAAACTGATCAACATGATAAACAGTGCCATTATACAAATCAATACATATGTTACATAAATAACACTTTCCTGATTATACTACATAATAATCAATACAAATCCCGCTTTTGTGGGATTGTTGGTCTATCGAGCACGATCCGTGGCCACAGCGCTGACCGCAAAGAAAGAGCTGCGCGCCTTTTTCTCCAGAGCCTGGAGCCAGAGCAGCTGAGCTTAACTTTATGTGGTGTGATCGTTTTAGACAATGAAAATGATAATAACAACTGTAGTGTTGTTATTCCCTTCGTCCGTGCTGCAATCAGGTTGTGTCGTCTCCATTCGTTTGTCACAATAAAATAAAGAAAGAAATACATTCTAACAATAAAGATATGTGAAAAATTAGGCGTGTCTTATTAATTGAGCGAGCAAATATCCACATGTCAAGAATTATTGACATGTGAAAAGAGAATACAGTGGTCCCTCGCTATAACGCGGTTCACCTTTCGCGGCCTCGCCGTTTCACGGAGTTTTTAGTCCAATTTTACATGCTTTTTTTTTTTTTACAGTGTTCTGTGTTCTGCGTGTCTGTTTATAAGAATCTTCTTGCCCAGAAGAAAAAAGAGCGCCAACAACTACTCATAACTGTGTTTGTCACTCAGAAACAGACACCTGCAGCCAGGTGTGAGTGGAAAAAGGCGCGGCGTCAGGACGCAGATGTTGTGTGGGCCGCTGAAGAGGAGGTACTGCTGGCCCACTACCACCAGAGGGCGCCCTGCTTGGAGTGCGGGCTCCAAGCACGAGAGGGCGCCAGACCCAGAGGAAGTGACAGCTGTCACTCATCACTCCAGCTGTCACTCATCTACACTACTATATAAGCCGGACTGCAACTCCACCTCCCCGCCGAGAAATCGACTACCAGAACCAAGGTAATTTCTCTGCTGAATTTAAACTGTGACTTACGTCTGTTTGCAGCCGTAATCCTGTGAAGACCCAGAAGAGGGACAAACAGGAGCTGCACGAGTGTGTGTGATTTGGAGGTGGAGGTGCTCCCTCCTAACGGTATCTGGACTATATATTACTGAGTGTGCGGACTCACACTCACACATCATATTTCTGCTTTCTGCCAGCAGTACCAGGGTCGACAGTCGAAGACAGAGGCCACCTGGGGACTCGGGACTTGGCGGCTCCGGTGTTCTTCAGGCCGTTGGTGGTGGAAGCCGTGTGGGACGCGGCTTCTCTCTCGTCGGGCGTCTTCTATCTTCGAGCCTGCCCACACTTCACCTGGTGTTTATTGACTGTGAGATTAAGACACGTTTCGTTGTGTAATATCACAACATTAAATTGTTACCTTTTGGCTTACTCATTGTCCGTTCATTTGCGCCCCCTGTTGTGGGTCCGTGCTACGACACCTTCCCAACAGGATTTCTCGGCCAACGTCATGGACTCCGAGGGGCGTCAACTCCAGCTTGAACGGCCAATGGAAGAGCCAGGAGCGCAGGCGTCAGCGGGAGGCGGGTTGAGTGAGCTGCAGCAGATCTTAACCGCCTTCAAGGCCCGATTAGAATTAGTGACCGAGCAGAGTGTCCTCCTTAATTGGAGGGTGGAGACTCTCACCGCCAGGGTGGAAGCGCGCGATCAGGGCGCTGCTGCAGCCACTCCTCTGGCTGGTCCTGGGCCCGTATTAGACGTTCCACTGGTCGTTCAACGAACCCCCCCACCGTCCCCTGAAGCATACATAAGCCCTCCGGAACCGTACGGGGGCTGTGTCGAGACGTGCGCGGACTTCCTCATGCAGTGTTCGCTCGTCTTTCACAGCGCCCCGTCATGTACGCATCAGACGCTAGCCGGGTGGCTTATGTTATTAATTTGCTTCGAGGAGAGGCACGCGCATGGGCTACGGCGCTTTGGGAGCAGAATTCACGGCTCCTAACGTCTTATGCTGGGTTTGTACGGGAATTCAAACAAGTGTTTGATCATCCCAACAGAGGCGAGACCACTTCGAACGTGCTGCTGTCGATGAGACAGGGGCGCCGTAGCGCAGCCGAGTATGCAGTCGGCTTCCGCATCGCGGCAGCGAGGTCCGGCTGGAATAACGTTGCGCTCCGCGCCGCCTTTGTAAATGGACTGTCCCCGGTCCTCAAGGAGCACCTACTGGCCAAGGAGGAACCGCGGGAATTTGACGGGCTGATCGATTTGGTTATACGTTTAGACAACCGTTTAAGCGAGCATCGTCGGGAGCAGGCCGGGAGGCATGACCGGGCACTAGTCGTCCCTCCCCCTTCCGGTTCCGACAAGGTGACGTCGTCCCCACGCTTCACTGCCAGAGAGCTCCGTGTGGCTACAGCTCCCCCTGCTGAGGAGGCTAGGGACACGAGTAGGGCCAAATTAAAGCCAAACATCAGACAAAGGAGGCTGGCCCACGGGGAGTGTTTCGTCTGCGGCTCTTGCGAGCACATGCAGAAGGACTGCCCTAAAACGGTCAAACAACAACGCCCGTCCTTAGAAACTGGGCTAAGGGTGGGTCATAACATGCACGCGGGAAAACCCCGCAAATCTGCACGAATCCCAGTAACAATCCTTTGTGGGGATTTAACCCTTCATGCCCCAGCACTGATAGACACAGGGTCTGAAGGGAATCTGCTGGACAGCAGATGGGTAAAGGAAGTAGGGCTCCCTCTGGTGGCTCTGCCGGCACCATTGCAGGTGCGAGCACTAGATGGCACCCTGCTTCCATTAATCACACATCAGACACAACCAGTGACTTTGGTTGTGTCTGGGAATCACAGGGAGGAGATAGTGTTCCATGTAACACCTTCTACCTCCCGAGTGATTTTGGGCTTTCCATGGATGGTGAAGCACAATCCCCGGATTGATTGGCCGTCTGGGGTTGTGACGCAGTGGAGCAAAACCTGCCACCGGGAGTGCTTAGGATCCTCGGTTCCTCCCGGCACTACGGCTAATGAGGAGGTCAAAGTTCCCCCCAATCTATCGGCGGTGCCAAAGGAGTACCACGATCTTGCTGACGTTTTCAGCAAAGATCTGGCACTCACTCTTCCCCCGCACCGACCGTATGATTGTGCCATCGATTTGGTCCCGGGCGCTGAGTACCCGTCCAGCAGGCTGTACAACCTCTCACGTCCGGAACGCGAATCAATGGAGACCTACATCCAGGACTCCTTAGCTGCCGGGCTGATCCGGAACTCCACCTCCCCGATGGGTGCTGGTTTCTTTTTTGTGGGCAAGAAAGAAGGCGGACTCCGTCCATGCATTGATTACAGAGGGCTGAACGAGATCACGGTTCGCAACCGATACCCGTTACCTCTGTTAGATTCAGTGTTCACGCCCCTGCATGGAGCCCAAATTTTCACAAAATTGGATCTTAGAAACGCGTACCACCTGGTTCGGATCCGGAAGGGAGACGAATGGAAGACGGCATTCAACACCCCGTTAGGTCATTTTGAGTACCTGGTCATGCCGTTCGGCCTCACTAACGCCCCCGCGACGTTCCAAGCTTTGGTAAATGACGTCTTGCGGGACTTCCTGCATCGGTTCGTCTTCGTATATCTGGACGATATACTCATCTTTTCCCCGGACCCTGAGACCCATGTCCAGCATGTACGTCAGGTCCTACAGCGGTTGTTGGAGAACCGGCTGTTTGTGAAGGGCGAGAAGTGCGAGTTCCACCGCACTTCTTTGTCCTTCCTGGGGTTCATCATCTCCTCCAACTCCGTCGCCCCTGATCCGGCTAAGGTTGCGGCGGTGAGAGATTGGCCCCAACCAACAAGCCGCAGGAAACTACAGCAGTTCCTAGGCTTTGCAAATTTCTACAGGAGGTTCATTAAAGGTTACAGTCAGGTAGTTAGCCCCCTGACTGCCCTGACCTCCACCAAGGTCCCCTTCGCCTGGTCGGATCGGTGCGAAGCCGCGTTCCAGGAGTTGAAACGCCGGTTCTCGACTGCACCAGTTCTGGTGCAGCCTGACCCTGATCGCCAGTACATAGTAGAGGTGGACGCCTCTGACTCAGGGATAGGAGCCGTGCTGTCCCAGAGCGTGGAGGCTGATAAAGTCCTCCATCCTTGTGCCTTTTATTCCCGCAGGTTGACCCCAGCTGAACGGAACTATGACGTCGGCAATCGGGAACTTCTTGCGGTGAAGGAGGCTCTTGAAGAGTGGAGACACCTGCTGGAGGGGGCATCGTTGCCCTTCACGGTTTTCACGGACCATCGGAACCTGGAGTACATCCGGACCGCCAAGCGGCTGAACCCCAGGCAAGCCCGCTGGTCTCTGTTCTTCGGGCGCTTTGACTTCCAGATCACGTATCGCCCCGGGACCAAGAACCAAAAACCAGATGCATTGTCCCGGGTGCACGAAGAAGAAGCCAAAGCGGGGCTGTCGAACCCCACCGAGACCATCATCCCCGAGTCCACTGTCGTGGCCACCCTCACCTGGGACGTGGAGGAGACCGTCCGGGAGGCCCTGACAAGGAGCCCGGACCCGGGGACTGGCCCCAAGAACAAACTGTACGTCCCACCAGAGGCAAGAGCTGCCATATTGGACTTCTGTCATGGGTCCAAGCTCTCCTGTCATCCCGGAGTGCGTAGGACCGTGGCAGTAGTCCAGCAGCGCTTCTGGTGGGCGTCCCTGGAAACCGACGTCCGGGACTACGTCCAGGCCTGTACCATCTGCGCCAGGGGCAAGGCAGACCATCGGAGGACGACGGGACTCCTCCAACCCCTGCCAGTGCCTCATCGCCCCTGGTCTCACATCGGCCTGGACTTCATCACAGGCCTCCCGCCGTCCCAGGGCAACACCGTTATTCTCACGATAGTGGACCGGTTCTCCAAGGCGGCCCACTTCGTGGCCCTCCCGAAGCTCCCGACAGCCCAGGAGATGGCAGACCTCCTGGTCCACCACGTCATGCGGCTGCATGGGATACCATCGGACATTGTATCAGATCGTGGTCCCCAGTTCTCTTCGCAGGTGTGGAAGAGTTTCTGTAAGGAGCTGGGGGCCACCGTGAGTCTCTCGTCCGGGTACCACCCCCAGACCAACGGCCAGGCAGAGCGGGCTAACCAGGAGTTGGAACAGGCCCTTCGCTGCGTCACCTCCGTGCACCCGGCGGCCTGGAGTCACCATCTGGCCTGGATCGAGTATGCCCATAACAGCCAAGTCTCGTCTGCTACCGGCCTCTCCCCTTTTGAGGCATGTTTGGGGTTCCAGCCCCCATTGTTCCCGCTGGTGGAGGGAGAGGTCGGTGTGCCCTCGGTCCAGGCCCACCTCAGGAGGTGCCGCCGGGTGTGGCGGACCGCCCGCTCTGCCCTGTTAAAGGCCCGGACGAGGGCCAAGACCCATGTGGACCGCCGACGTTCCCCGGCCCCCACATACCAGCCCGGGCAGGAGGTGTGGCTGTCAACAAAGGACATCCCCCTCTGTGTGGACTCACCCAAATTAAAGGACAGGTACATCGGACCATTCCCCATCCTCAAGATCATCAACCCGGCCGCAGTGAAGCTCCGACTCCCGGCTTCACTGCGGATCCACCCTGTCTTCCACGTGTCCCGTATCAAGCCACACCACACCTCGCCCCTCTGTGCACCTGGACCTACGCCGCCTCCTGCCCGGCTCATCGACGGGGAGCCTGCTTGGACGGTCCGCAGGTTCCTGGACGTCCGTCGTAAGGGCCGGGGGTTCCAATATCTGGTGGACTGGGAGGGGTATGGTCCTGAGGAACGCTCCTGGGTGAAGAGGAGCTTCATCCTGGACCCGGCCCTCCTGGCCGATTTCTACAGATGACACCCGGACAAGCCCGGTCGGGCGCCAGGAGGCGCCCGTTGAGGGGGGGGTCCTGTTGTGTGGGCCGCTGAAGAGGAGGTACTGCTGACCCACTACCACCAGAGGGCGCCCTGCTTGGAGTGCGGGCTCCAAGCACGAGAGGGCGCCAGACCCAGAGGAAGTGACAGCTGTCACTCATCACTCCAGCTGTCACTCATCTACACTACTATATAAGCCGGACTGCAACTCCACCTCCCCGCCGAGAAATCGACTACCAGAACCAAGGTAATTTCTCTGCTGAATTTAAACTGTGACTTACGTCTGTTTGCAGCCGTAATCCTGTGAAGACCCAGAAGAGGGACAAAAAGGAGCTGCACGAGTGTGTGTGATTTGGAGGTGGAGGTGCTCCCTCCTAACGGTATCTGGACTATATATTACTGAGTGTGCGGACTCACACTCACACATCATATTTCTGCTTTCTGCCAGCAGTACCAGGGTCGAAAGTCGAAGACAGAGGCCACCTGGGGACTCGGGACTTGGCGGCTCCGGTGTTCTTCAGGCCGTTGGTGGTGGAAGCCGTGTGGGACGCGGCTTCTCTCTCGTCGGGCGTCTTCTATCTTCGAGCCTGCCCACACTTCACCTGGTGTTTATTGACTGTGAGATTAAGACATGTTTCGTTGTGTAATATCACAACATTAAATTGTTACCTTTTGGCTTACTCATTGTCCGTTCATTTGCGCCCCCTGTTGTGGGTCCGTGCTACGACACCTTCCCAACAGCAGAGGTGCGATCAGTGGAACTGTGAAATACTGGTCAGTCACTATTAATAATTTCTTATGTGTCCAACCTCGTACGTTGATCGTTAAAATTAAATTCGTTAGTTCTAAAAGCCATCATAATTATTTATAGGAAAACGTTCTATTTTTATTTCTCAAACAAATGTTTGGGCCTGAAAACAGTTTGGTCTTATTTTTCTACTAAGGTTTTAGCTTTGAGAGTGTTTACACATGAGAGAAAAGTGAGAAAATGTTAATGCCTGATTGAGAAAAGTGTATAAATTGGTTTTACAGGGTTTTTACAGCTTTAAAAAATAATTGTAAAAAAAATAACGCTGACTACGTCGCGGACTTCGCTTTTTGCGGACTATTTTTTGAATGTAACTCCCGCGATGAACGAGGGACCACTGTAACACTTTTTTGATTATACTACAAAACAATTGATACGACAGCAGCCTTTGACGCTCTATTGGCACGCGTCGTGATTGGTGGAGTTCTTTTTCTTTGTCGTCTTCCTGGCTTCCATGTCGTAAAATGAGGGTGTGTCTGAAGCGGAGTCTGAATATTTATGGGCGTGTTTATTATAATTACGATTGTTTTCAACCGCCGCATTTATCAAGGTAACGTCAGGCATACGCCGGAAATGGGCAGGTGCGCACTGCTTGATACATGTCACGGCAACTTTGGTGTACTTCAAATTTACACTGTAAATTTACGCCACAAGTGCGCAATGTTGATACATGAGGCCCACTGTGTGTTTGTGGATTTAGAGAACGCTTATGTCAGAGTGCCAAGAGAAGAGTTATGGTATTGTATGAGGACATCTGGTGTGGTAGAGAAGTATGTGAGGGTAGTGCGGGACATGTTCAGGGATAGTGTGACAGCAGTGAGATGCACATCAGACACTCAAAGCACTTTACAAATAATGTCTTACATCCATCCCAATATGAGGGTGCTGCCATACAAGGTACTCACTACATACCAGGAGCAACTAGGAGATTAAGGACCTTGCCTAAGGGCCCTTAGTGATTTTCCAGTCAGGCTGGGATTTGAACCGAGGCTGTTAGAAATGACAGACTCATTCAAGGTGGAGGTGGGATTACACCAAGGACCAGCTCTGAGTCCTTTCCTTCTTCACAACAGTGATGGACAGGTTGACAGAGGACATCAGACAGGAGTCTCCATAGACTATGATGCTTGCAGATGACACTGTGATCTGTAGTGAAAGTCGAGAGCAGGTTGAGTCTAGCCTGGAAATGTGGAGATATGCTCTGGAGAGCAGGGGAATGAAAGTCAGTAGGAGCAAGACTGAGTCCATGTGTGCGAATGAGAGGGAGCCCAGTGAAATAGTGCAGTTACAAGGAGTAGAAGTGGTGAAAGTAGATGAGTTTAAATACTTGGAATCAACTGTCCAAAATAATGGAGAGAGTGGTAGAGAGGTGAAGAAGAGAGTGTAGGCAAGTTGGAGTGGGTGGAGAAAGGTGGCGATCTGTGACCGAAGAATATCTGCAAGACTGAAGGGCAAAGAAGACAGCTATGTTGTACAGCTTAAAGATGGTGGCACTAACAAAAAAAAAAAAAAAGGAGGCAGAGCTGAAGATGTTGAAATTCTCTTTGGGAGTGACGAGGATGGACAGGATTAAGAATGAACATATCAGAGGGACAGCTCAGGTGGGATGGTTTGGAGACAAAGTTAGGGACCCAAGGTATATAGGGAGAAAGATGCTGAGGATGGAGCCACCAGGCAGGAGGAAAAGAGGAAGGACAAAGAGGAGGTTTATGGATGTGCTGAGGGAAGATATGCAGGTGGTTGGTGAGACAGAGGAAGACGCAGAGGACAGGGTGGGATGGAAACGACTGATCTGCTGTTGCGACCCCTAACGGGAGCAGCCGACAGAGTGGGTATAAGCTCTGTCTGACTGGGGCAGAGATTACGTAACCTCCCATCCTTATGTCTGCACACTCGAAAAACAGAAAATTGATTTCAATGACATTTTGTGGGAAGACTGACCTTGGGTCAGGGAGGAGGTGTTTTGATTTTGAAGTAGATCTGAATCTGATTGAAAGCCTTTCTTTATCTCTTTTTTGTCTGTTTATGTATTTCATTCAATTTCAAGAAGAGGCCTTTTGACAGCACACAGATTGTACACTTTTTGTGGTCAAACTTGTGGAATCAACTAATTGCTGGGCTTTTTTTTTTCATTATATTCATTACTTCATTAATCACTCATGCATCATTACACCATGTTATATCATACAAACTGATCTCAATAAATTTCCAAAGAGAGACTGGCCATTGAATTTAGTGTTAAATGAATATAGTGTTGTAAATGTACAAATTGTAACATATTAAATGGAAGTGCTCTGCATGAAGGGACTTGTCCATAAGCACAATATTATCAGTACACATAATTTTCTCCTCTGATCACAAGTGATTCATAATGCAAATACTTCCACAGACAAACTTTTGAAAGTCCATCCATCCATCTTCTACCGCTTAGTCCAATTAAGGGTCGCGGGGGGCTGGAGCCTATCCCAGCAGTCATAGCGCACGAGGCGGGGTACACCCAGGACAGGACGCTAGTCTGTCGCAGGGCCACAAATAGACAAACAAACACAGACACACACACACCTACGGACAATTTTAAAGATTCCAATCCACCTAACCCGCATGTCTTTGCATGTGGGAGGAAACCGGAGCACCCGGAGGAAACCCACGCAAACACGGGGAGAACATGCAAACTCCACACAGAAAGGCCACGGGAATTGAACCCACAACCTTCTCGCTGTGAGGTAACAGTGCTAACCACTAAGCTAGCCATGCTGCCCACTGTTGAAAGTGTTTAATCCTAAATCTAATTATTCTGAATATTACTGGGCTCTATCTTTTATCGTGAAGACTGTTATGATGCTGCTGGACCCACAGTCAAGATGTTTCAGTAGATTACAGCAAGACAAATGAAACTGAAATTGTAAAGCCATGTGGACAAAGTTGCTTCACTATGTCAAGTGTGGTTAGAAGTCTGACCTGATGGCGTACGTCATGCGGTCCGGCCTCAGAGCCCTCATCATGCACAACCTCTGGAGTGATGATTTATTTTTCCACTCTTGAGGGAATTTCTCCTTCTCTGGACACTCAGACTCCACAAACCTTTTCCAACGTTTGGCTGAACCTTCAATGTCTTGGTCCAGGTTCCTGAACTCTTCCATGGAGCACAGGGACTGGTGTTTGGGGTAGAAAACAAGATTTGTGCAGGAAAATTTATTCACTGTTGATGCATACAGGAATGCAACCAATGCTTATTTTCATTATCACTTAAACTGTTGACTATTTCATCTGTAAAATTATTCAAAAGAGCAAGTCTGAGATCTTCAGATCATCACCTCCAGTGAGCCTTGAGACATGACAGCTGAATGTAAAAGAAATCAGATGACCATCAGCACCTACCAAACCAGTGCCATCGTACCGCTACACTGCTACCTGCGAGTCAGGAAGACATTTCAGCCCCAAGTATCATGAGGTCCTCTTGTTCACAAGTGAGGACAAAGTTACAAGGACACTGACAGGAGGACATGGCACTGTCAGCAGCCATGTGGACATGACTTCAAATTACTGTGGAAGAAAAAATGCACTAAACAGGACGACAAATGCTTTGGTTTACCACAATTTCTTTTCAAACTCTCATCTGTCACAATGAACCTCAGGCACTTATCACAAGAATAAGGGCCCCTTCACATGTAACACGACTGATGCAGAATGGCACAGACTCAAATGCCACTCATGAAAAATTGGGAACCGCTTCAAACACCTCGTACAGCTGTCGCAACAACCATTTGGGCACACCAGCAGCCGAAAGACAGCGAGTGCCCTGCGAGTGCCCATTTGACCCCCCTCTCGGCAGGTGTCGGCCAAATTCCAGGTGCCACACGACTTCAGCTGCTCGCACCGCTGTATCATGCACGCCTGTCCGACCGTGTGTCCATCCCGACAGCAGGTGGAAAGTTTTGCGTTTCCCCATTTTGTTTTTTGTTTGCGGATTTTCTTCTGGTTTCTGCTTTTTTTGCTCGACGTGTTGTGTCAAGGGGCCATAAGAACATGAAAATGGCGAGAAAATATTCCTGCTATCATAACACAAATCCAGAAAAAAAAGGTAGAAAATGAGTGAACACACGTAAGATCCAAAAGGCAAAACAGATGGATTTAAATTTCATTATAATTATAGTTTTAGAATTTGTGGTTTGTAATAGTTTTTAAATGTCTACAGAACCTGTGAGTGTTTTGCATTTTTGTTCATAGATGGTCATTATTATATATGTTGCAGAATAATTGTTTGCAGAAAAATGAAAAGCAGCAGAGGGCTGATGCATACCCTGAGCACTCAACACACCATGATATGAATGTATATCTGTCTGAAATGGTGTTTTTGACAGTTTGACTTTATCATATGACTTCTGTCATTATGAAGTCATTTATGCCAATCAATCAAATATTTTCCTGATATATATATATATAAATATATATATATATATATATATATATATATATATATATTTTTTATTTTTTTTTTTATTTTTTTTTAAGTTGTTGTCCCTATTTTCCTCAATCTTGGACCAAACTACTCCAAAATCAAACTCCCTCTTGATATATATCAAAGTAATATTCCCATTAAGTTTGAAGGAAATCTGTCCAGCAGGTTTTGAGTTGTCGTCTCTCTCTCTCACACACACGGCAGTGAAAACAATGCCACCATTTCACTGATGCTGCGAGTAATTATCACTTAAATCACTCAGTGTTTTGACGCTGGATGCATACGTATTAAAGTTTTAGACATTTCTTAATGCACAGCATTAGACACAATGCAAACTTTGCAAAGAAAGGAAAGTCAAGAGAAAAAAACAACAGCCATGCTTATCTTTCCCCATGCCTCCAAAATAATATTTATTCAAATAGAAATGCTGAGTAAACGGGATCCCTTTTATAATGGGCCGGGAGGTTGGGCGACGGCTGAATGTGTACGGGTTGCAGAAGCAGCGGGGCGTCATTGTGATGTCTGAGATGACAGACTCCTTATCTCATCTCTGGAGAACAGCAGTGTCACACGGCGCAGCCTCAAGCAGGTACACTCCCAGCCGAGCAGGTATACATGCAAACACAAGCAGTATTATAGACATATGCTGCCTCACTGAGTGTAGAAAGCATGAGGAGTGTTGTGTGTCCTCATCACAGCTGACAGAATACAAGATGTCACGGACAAAAGATCGGAAAGGAAACTGATGTCATAGAAATCCCTGTGAGTGAGTGTTACCTCTGAGGAGGGACAAGGTTATGTGATTGCCCCGGTCTCTTTGCTGTTGCTTGAACTCAAAGTATTGGAATAGAACAGTCTTAATTGTCATTGTATTGGGGGGCACAACTAAATAAGGGGTGCTACCGCAGAACTACTATACAGCACAAAAAAATAACAAGACATCTTATACACCACAAAACAAAGCCTTGGAACTGACAATTTGTGGAGGAATGCTATTTTTTTCATTTAGCTCTGCCTCAATATTTTTTCTTTAACTTGATCTGACATCGTGAGACAGGCTTTCCTCATATTCCCTTGCCTTATCATGTAACAAAGTTCTGATATCTGCTGGTTAGTAAAAGTAATAAATGATTAAGAATCTGCTTTGTCCATTTAATGCCAACATTTTTTTTTTAATGTTGAATGACAATGGAAAAAAAACTGCACCAAGACACCATGACAAGTCAAGAAACTCAGTTTCCCAGCATGCAATTCGAGAGTCTAAGAATACTGGTATGCTAGAATTATGGAGCCAAAGAAACACAGCAGAGCTTCAATTCTCAGTGCAAGTGCCAAAAAATGACACAAAATAGAAAAAAAAAATATTGATGACACAGCTATAAAAAAGATGACCATACTGGGCCATGATGGAGCTGACAGCAGACAGGAATGCACACAGGCAAAGCTGAGTTTCTGGCGAGTGTGAAGAGGCAGGGCCGGGATTTAAATACAAAAGTGATGATTGCAGACAGGGACCTTGGTCCAATATGATGTCCAGGAGAATGCCATGCAGCTGGAACATGTGGTGAACCAGGAGGTCAGTGGTCTCCTGGGCCAAATGCAACTTGGGCAGGGCCACGAAATGTGCTGCCTTGGAGAACTGATTCATGATGGTGAGGATGGACGGCAGTCCTTTGGAGGTGGGGAGGCCTGTGACGAAGTCCATGTCGATGTTCAACCAGGGGTGATCAGGAGTAGGCAGAGGAAGGAGGATTCCGGACGGTGACTGATGTGAAGACTTCTGGCGCAGATGGTGCAGGTCGTGATGTCGTCACAAACATCTGCCTGGACTAAGGGCCACCAGAAGTGTTGGCATAGTAGGTGGAGAGTTCTTTACCAGGGTGACAGGTGAATTTGGATGCATGAATGAACTGAAGGACAGCTGATTGGGCAGATGGTGTGACAAAGAGCTGTCCTGGAAGTCCTCCTACAGGATCCGGGTAAGCTTTCTGGGCCTCCCAGATGACCTTCTCAATATCCCAGATGAGTGCTCCAATCACCATCTAGTCGGGAATAATCTTGTCCAGGGATGCAGTGTGGTCTTGAAGAGAAAATTGCTGTGACAGGGCATCTGGTTTAATGTCGTTTGATCTGGGTCTATAGATGAGTGAAAAGTTAAAACGTCCAAAAAACATTGACCGCCTGGCCTGTTTGGAATTGGGTCTGTTGGCTGACCTAATATAAGCGAGATTTTTATGGCCAGTCCATACTATAAAGGAAACAGACGTACCATCAAGCTAATGTATCCACTCCTCCAGTGCCTCCTTCAATACCAGGAGTTTCCAGTTCCCCACATCGTAACTGCGCTCAGCAGGAGTCAGATACAGAGAGAAAAAGGCACAGGGGCGCTGATGTTTATCTCCCTCAGCCCGCTGGTAAAGGAAAGCCCCGATCCTGATGTCGTAGATATCAACCTCCATGATGAACTGACCTTCTGGATGGGGTTGAATGAGAACAGGTGCGGTGGTGAACCGGTGTTTTAATAACTGAAATGCCTGTTCTGCTTCGGGGGACCAGAGAAAAGGTGTTTCGGAAGAGGTTAAATTATGGAGGGGTGCTGCGACTTGGCTGAAGTTACAAATAAACCATCCATCCATCCATCCATTTTCTTCCGCTTCATCCGAGGTCGGGTTGCGGGAGCAGCAGCTCAAGCAAAGCCGCCCAGACCTCCCGATTCACACACACCTCCCCCAGCTCATCCGGGGGAACCCTGCAGCGTTCCCAAGCCAGCTGAAGTAGTCCCTCCAGCGTGTCTTGGGTCTTCCCCGGGGCCTCCTTCCGATGGGACGTGCTCGGAACACCTCTCCAGCGAGGCGTCCAGGGGGCATCTGAAAAAAAATGCCCAAGCCACCTGTCACCTCTTTTGGTCATGAGCCAAATCTCATGACCATAGGTGAGGGTTGGAACGTAGATCGATCGGTAAATCGAGAGCTTTCGGCTGCTCCCGTTCTGTTCGGGATCGCCACAGCAGATACAGACACATCCGCATTGGTACTTGGCACAAGTTTTACACCAGATGCCCTTCCTGACGCAACTCCGGTGTCAGCTGGAGAAACACACACAGCTGCTGGTGGTCCAAAAGGTCTCCCATCCAAGTACTATCCAGATGCCACACTGCTTAGCTTCTGAGATCTGATGGGATCAGGCTGACACAGAACAGAGTGACTGCCAATGATACAAATTAGTGAAGCCTAAAAATTGTTGTAGCTGTTTGACATTAGTGGGAGTGAGACCAAGGCAGCACAACACCACACATGCCATTGGGCATATTTCACACAAACGCTTTTGCCGGAAATGTGGCCCTGTGATGGACTGGTGACCTGTCCAGGGTGTACCCCACCTCCTGCCCAAAGAACACTGGGATACACACCAGTCCCCTGTGACCCTGAATTGGAATGAGCAGGTTCAGAAAATGAATGAATATCCATATATCACAGAAATAAAGGCAATTTATTATAACTACTGCAGTCTGCTTTTAGAAAATACCATTCCACAGAACGGCTCTCACTAAAGTGGTGAATGATCTTCTGCTTACAATGGATTCGGACACCACTACGGTTCTGTTGCTGTTAGATCTCAGTGCTGATCATCATATTCTACTTGATAGGCTGGAAAATCATTTTGGGATTACTGGGAGTGCCCTTGCATGGCTGACGTCATACTTGACCAGTCATTCTCACTGTGTTTTGTACAGTAACACTACCTCTAACCTTAGTGACATGAAATTTGGGGTTCCACAGGGGTCTGTCTTAGGCCCCCTGCTTTTCTCCCTTTATATAGCACCCCTTGGGCACATATTGTGGCGTTTTGGGATTGCCTTTCACTGCTATGCAGCTGATACTCAGTTATACATGCCGATAACTGCTTCCTACTTTTAAACTCTGATAAGACTGAAATGATAGTTCTTGGTCCAGTGAGACATCGGCATCAATTTGACCAGTTAACGCTCAGCCTCGGCTCGTGTGTCATACATCACACTGACAAAGTGAGGAACCTTGGGGTAATTTTTGATCCTTCATTGTCCTTTGGCCTCCACATTAGAAATATTACTAGGACTGCTTTCTTCCACCTGCAAAATATAGCGAAGATTTGTCCCATCCTGTGTATGGCTGATGCTGAGACCCTGATCCATGCATTTATCTCTTCTAGATTGGACTACTGCAATGTTCTATTTTCTGGTTTACCGCAGTCTAGCATTACGGGTCTCCAATTGGTTCAAAATGCTGCAGCCAGACCTTTGACATGAAGCAGAAAGTTCGACCACATTACACCCATTTTGGCATCCCTTCACTGGCTTCCTGTCCCAGTGAGATCAAATTTTAAGGTTCTGCTACTAACCTATAAAATTATTCATGGACTGGACCCCTCCCTACCTAGCTGACCTAATTAAACCTTACGTACCGGCCCGGGCTTTACGTTCTCAGGGTGCAGGACTACTTTGTCTCCCTAAGGTGAATAAGAAGTCTGCGGGTCACAGAGCTTTCTCTTATCGTGCCCCTGTTCTGTGGAATGATCTCCATGCATCAATAAAACAGTCAGATTCTGTGGAGATTTTCAAGTCCAGACTTAAGATGCACTTATTTCCCCTTTCATATGGCTAGCATACTGGTACAGTTTTGTTTTACGCTTTTTACTCTTTTAATTAATTTATTAGTAATTGGAGCGGGCTGTGGCCTCAACTTTACCTCAATTCTGGGGTCTTTTAGTGAAGTTTAGGGCTAGTGGCTGGTGATCACCTTAGTATTTCTCTGTTTTTCTTGTTGTTTAATGCTGGCAAATTATACAATATTTTTTGTCTTTCTGATGCCTGATTCTGTTTTTTCTCTCTGTTTAAGGTGCAGCTCCATCCAGAGATGGGAGTTGTATTCGTGTTGGCGATCCTCCTGTCCTGTGCGCCAATGGCATTTCTTGTATATTCATCCATGAATTGTTGTGTGAGTTGTTCTGTAATTTATGTTTGTAACATGGCCCAAGCAGAGGGTCACCCCTTTGAGTCTGGTCTGCTTGAGGTTTCTTCCTCAGAGGGAGTTTTTCCTTACCACTGTTGCTCTGGGGGTTGGTAAGGTTAGACCTTGCCTATGTGAAGCGCTTTGAGGCAACTCTGTTGTGATTTGGTGCTATATAAATGAAAATAAATTGAAATTGAAATTATAACTAGACTATATTAGAGATTATTGTAATTACAATACAAAGAGAAAATGTAAAGTCATTACACCTTTAATTACAGCAATTGCGAGTCTTTCTCTGCCATCTAGTTCTTGTCCTTTGTTCTCATTGTGCTTTCATTCATATTATGCACTTTTACAACCTTGTAAATTAATGTTTCCTGCACCTTTTGTTATATTTTTATATATTTTTTCCAGCACTTTTTAAGTATGTTTTGAATATTGCGCTATAAAAAAATGTTATCATTTTTATTGGCATACTGGGTGTTATCAACACATTGCCCCAGTATGTGGTAATGCGATGAATTGCTTCAGCAAACAGTCCTTCAACTTGGTGTCTTTAATTAAAACAGGTGGTTGGAAACTTCTCTGCTCCAGCGAGGAGGATGACACTGAGCCTCACGGGATTCCTGCTCTGCTAACATCATCAAGAGGCCCGTGCAATCACAGGATCTTGTCCTCCTTTAAAGCTTTCCAACTGATTATGTTTCCAACTGCGATAAGAAAATCAAGTGACACAATCTGATTAGCCAGGCCTTAAACATCGATAGTGGGTTGAGTACAATTTGGGGAAGGCTGTCTCCGAAACCTCAGAAGGGTTGAGGTTAATATTCTAGGAGAACAGATTGAAAAATTCATGACCACAACAGACTACAGAAACATGCTGCCGTGGGGTTTACTTTGCTGCTAAACTGATCTGACAAGAGGCAACCTCTGCTGCTTGATGTCCACAGGGCTGCATGCCCAGATGTGTGTTCGTTGAGACAAACTCTGTGCATGCAGATATTCAACGTCCTCCAACCTCAAACACACCAGGGTCACGGAAATTCAAGTCCCAGAGAAATGCATTCTGTCAGAGTGAAGGTCTGCCGAGACACAAAAGAGACTTCAATTCAGAGTTGAACCTTTTAGTAGGTTTCTCCACTTTAATGCAGACTTGTTGCTGGAAATTCAGCGGAGCAAATTGCATCCGATGAAGAAGGCTCTCTAAGTGTGATGGAAGGAAAAAAGCAGTTAAGTGCTGAAATAACTCGAGGGAAACTGTGGATTTTAGTCATCCTCTTGTATATGAAAAGGCTTGAAGAAAATGTAGGCGAGATCCTGTCACAGCAAATTAACTATTTCTAGATTTACAGCAGTGAGGGCATCAAACATGGGCACGATCAACAATTTCCCAGACCCTTCATGCTTATTTTTGATGCCTCTAATTGTCTCAAGCAAAGTGCTTTCTTTTGAAACAACAAACAATGTTTGTGGCAGCAGAAGCAGTTTATATAATAGTGAAGCACAGTTTTCAGAAAGTAACACTGGTCTACAAACAAACTAATCATTTACACGTGAAATAAACTGTAAGGGTCCCCGTTGGGCGAGACAAACACCTTCAATGACTCACTCTGCTATTTGTCTAGGTACTGTGAGATTAAACTGTAAATGATAGGTAAAGATTTTTTATTAATTTATTCATTTTTTAAATTAAAGACAGAATTGGAAAATTCAGCATTTTGGGGAATTGTGTTTTTTTTTTTTTTTTTTAATGCTACGATGGATAGATCTAGATTAGTGGAATATCAGGGACAGACTTATGTTTGGACGATTCTTGGGTTTGCCAACGTAAACGTGATCCGTGCTGCCTGGCTGAAAAGGCTGTAAATGGACACTATTGTCATTGTGGAGGGAATCAAAGTTCAGTGATATCAAACATCAGTTTGCATTATTTATTCAAGTAGCTATGTCTCATCCTGATACGGAGGTGAGGTAACCTGATGGCCACATTTTGCAAGTTGTTTGTATCTGTCCATCAGGTAGTGGTGGCAATTTCTATATCAATTAATCTCCTATTTTTATCGATGAGTCAGTCAATCTAAATGATTCATTTTACTCTATTGTATGATTTGCAATGATGTAAATGTAGCCCAATACTGCAGAAAACTGCAGACCTGGCAACATGGCTCCCACACCATAATAACTAACTTTGAAACATTAGTGATTTTGAGAATTATTTCAAGATGTTTTTCAGCCTTGACAGCCTCTCGTATGCCTAGTGTGATAAAGTATACAAGATGTATCAATAAATCATACTTCAGCTCCAATAAATTGATGTTTTCACCAAAACAGTTACTTTTCCATTTTGTAAAATATGTTGATAATGGCAACAGTGATTGATTGATTTTATTTATTATTAAAATGTACATTGTATAACAATAACAAATATTGTATACAAGTAACATTAAAATAAAAGGATTATTAGTAACCATGTCCTCTGAGACCAAAGAAAGTTTAAAACTATTTACAGGAGCAAACAAAGATTGATAGTACTCCCTAATATGGCGTATGCCATATTTACCGACAGAAGGCGGAAGCTTGTCGACAAGTGTTGAGGCGATGGTAGTGAAGAATTCGTTGAAGTGCTCGGATACCTTTAATTTATCAAAACATGTCTCTCCATTTATATTTAGACCGATGTTGAAAGGTTTTATTTTTGATTGCGATGACGTTCCAAGACTTTTTAAAGTTTGCCACAATTTTTTAGGTTGTTTTTATATTCATCGACTTTCCTTGCTATGTAATTGGATTTGGCTTCTTTTTTCCGATATTGCACCTGATTTCGAAAATAAATGTACTTTTCGTATAAATTGTGGTCCTTGTTTTTTTTTATTTAAAGAAAGTTCGATCCCTTTCATGTATAAGATGCAGGATCTCTCTTGTCATCCAGGAATCTGTATGTTGCTTAACGCAAACAAATGTTTCAACAGTGGGCAACAGCTACAGAAACCACTGATTTAATATTACTAAATGTGAATACACAATACTTATGGTAGTTTCTCCTTGTCTAGCGGTCCATCATATGGCGCCTGTATATTTCCTCATCGAGTGTTTGTGCTGCTGTGGTTTGTCAATGAAAGAGTGCATGATGTACAAATCACCTTTTTGATTTGAGGTAAGATTGATGCTTTTGGTCTTGGAACTGATGACCAGAGCCAAAAATGACACGCCATCAGTGCAGTAATCACATCGTGGCTTTGCAGAATAACATTTGTTTTTTTGGAATTTAAGTGTAATGGAAATTAAAAAGGTATTTTTTAAAATGACATATTGATAAAAAAAATATTGTCAACACATTTTCAGTGTCAACAATCGATGATGTCAACTCATCTCAGGAACCCTGGTTTCTGGAGAGATTACTGCATAACTGAACTCAACCCCAACAGTGTGCATGGTTTAGGGCCCCTTCACACATAGTATGAAGAAGTACAAATCAGGGTGAATCACAGCAAAACAGTTTGTATGATGGAACCACAAAAAAATCGAGCCGACGGTGGGAGGGACACATGGTCCAGCAGGCGTGAACATGGGTGTCAGATCACAGTCAGATCACCCGCTGCATGTTATGATCTGACTGTATCAAAGGGGCTCTCACAGCACACACTCTGCCTTTCAGCTGCTGGTGTGCGCTAATAGTTGTAGCAACAGGCATACGAGGTGTTGGACACAGTTCAGATTTTACACGTATTGCATACGATTCCTGCTTCATGCACGATTCAGCCACATTCATACTATGTGTGAAGGGGCCCTTACTCAAGTAAATGTTTCATATTCCTTGGAAAACTAATCAAATCCACATCTCAGCAAATTTATTAAAATTAACTGGAATTTTCCAGAAACTGACACCCAAACTAAGATCTTTACCAAAATATTAGGGTGAGATTCACTTATAGAGCCATTGCGGCTGAAAGGTGGAGAAAATGCTGTTGCTTTTGGATCTTAGCTTTGTGTGTCCATCCAGTCTAACTTTTTCTTACTTGGAGCAAAACATGAATGAAGACAGTTCCTGCAGCAGAACGGAACGGCCGCGTGTCATTTCACCCAACTGGAAAAACTATCTGGTAGACTGGCAAAAGGGGACCAAATCTCATGTACCAAGAACTTCAACTGAGATTTGGCTCAGCCCCAGGACACCCACCACGCTGGGCTGTGGTGTTCTACTGAGTGGAGTATTCCATTTGCTTTTTAAAATAACTATTTGTGCAGTGATGTAAGCAGAATAACATCACATCTCATGGCCAATGCTCAAATTTTGAGAGTATCAGGCACCAATTTTGTGAGAGTGAAGGACAAGACAGAAGACATATTTCAACATGTTACTTTTTGTCTTATTATCTCAAGCTGAAATACAGTTTTATGTGACATGATTTCTGAGGAAATGTCATCTGAACATGTAAAACTTTGATCAGGTGTGTCATGACAGTCTCAAACTTCTGCCAAAAAGTTTTGTCCTGTTCTTTGTCATCAAGTTCCTAGAGTAAATAATTGTGTCATCAGATCCTCGTCGTACCTTGATTCCTCCCCAGGAGTGGTTGGACAGAAAACTCACTGGTGATATTAAGCCCGGTTGAACTGGGTATCTCAGAAGGAAGTCCAACTCCATGGGGTTTATTTCTTTACTCATCAGTAATATCTGCAGAAACAAGAATCAAAGCAGACTCTTGAAATATAGTTTCAGCAGATTGTGCATTTTCTTCTCACTTGATTAGACAGAAGCAGAGATGTTCGTCTCAGGAGAGCTGATTCAAAACAAACCATACAGAAGATGAAACCGTTTTTCGCTTTCACCTGGAAGACGAGCTGAGCGATGTACGTGAGCTTGTCGCACTCAAATAGGCCTCTTGTGGTGTACTGAAAGACTGAGTAGGTGATGCTGTCAATTAGGTTGGACACCCGCTGCGCGAGAGTATCGTCCAGTTCGGCCTTCAGAACCGCTTTCTGGAAGACCACACTGAACGCCTGACAACAGAAGAGAAGAGAACAGAAGAGAAGGAAAACCAATTAATCAATAAATGAGCTGTGGGAGGGGGCACCCTACAGTGTCATGAGTGCCACGCCCCTTTGACATTATAGATGTCAAAGGGTTTTTAACAGATTTATTGATAAAACTATTGATCATACTTTGGCTGCTTGTTAGAGGCCCTCAGCAGTAACTGACTGACACACATCCATAAAAATCACTTTCGCTTTATGTACTATATGTGTTGTTGCTGCCATTATGTTGAGTGGTTTCATATAACTCTCTAATACAGAGTATTTTCTGTTCCAACAAGACAGAAGATAAATAGATTACATTTTACTCTTCATATATGCTTCACAAACTGCACTGATTTAGTCACATTGTACATTTATTCATTTAAAGGGCTATAACTTGTTGCTAAACTTTTATATTTTATCTCTCTGGATTGACAGGAGTATTTGAAGTCCACTCATGTATTTTTTTTTTTTTAGCAACAATGGTTGCCATGGATGAAACTCTGCTGATTGATTAAAAAAATGCACTTTATTAAGATTAAAGGAGTAAAATTTAAGTTTCCTGTGTGGAAAGACACATTGACCTTGTGCAGACAGAAAAAAAGAGGTTTGGGGTCGACGGCCCCTCACATCATCAACCCCGCCCCCTCGGATGTGAGAGTTATCAAAAAATAAAAATAAGAAAGAAAGAAAAAGAAATACTGGAAAATATAGCAAAATATTAGTTATTCAATAATATCACGTATTTAACAAATAAACCAAATTAATTAACTAAAGTAATTAATTTTAAAACAAACAGATATGGCGTGTGTCTGTGTTCAAGCGAGGGTTGCGAGGCAAGGATCCTGCGTCCAGCGATTATGACAAGGTGGACGAACTAAAGCATGCTCGATTTATTCAAGCAGTGTCAGAGCTGGAGTTCCTGGGATTCGTCAAGTCCACCAAGCAAAAGGCAGATCATGCAGCACGACTCACTTGGGGAGGGTGTTAATGCTGCATTTACACATAACGACGACAAGTCACGAATGCCACCAAGTACACATTCTTGGCCGCTGATCACGAATGTGATGATTCGGGGCAGAGGCATCAGGTGTCCTCAAGAACTGCTGCAACCTGTTACCACACTTTACGATTAATGGCACGTGTTGCTGGAGAATTATCAGGAACCATTACGCACGGTCAAGAATAGTGTTCCATCTTGTTGCGCACTATTGCGCGTAACAGCGCATCGTTAAGTTCTGTCACGTTGTGAACGAGGTGAACTGTCTCCACACACACACACCCATATTCATCCAACCGAATTCAGATTGCTCCAGTTTTTCAGAAGAACTTTGTGACTGCATGCGTAGTCGGGCTCTGTGCCATGGAGTGGAGCACATGCCCAATTGCACTGTGTTTGCGCTTGTGATGGAGGGCTATATGTGGGATTAATCTACTGTCTCGTGTCATTTCTCAGATCAGTTGTTGGTTTGGTTTTGTGGTATGCAGGAGATCACTTGACCGAGGGTCTATACGCTCAAATAATAATAAAAAAAAATACTGTCATCACTCTTTACTCTTAGTCAGTCTCTTATAACGGTGTAGCCTAAATACATGAGCTTTCCAGGAGCGCACCCAATTCATTACGCATGCTCAGAGTCATGTCCCCTCCGGTGCGCACGTTTTTTTGTTTTTTTTTGGAGGGGGGGGGGGGGGGGCACGACCCCGCCCCCTGTGATAAACTCATCGCCCCCTTAATATTTTTTTTCTGGCGCCGGGCTTGTTAGCAATATTTTATGAAGTACAATCACACATATTTTCTGTATTATCAGCAGCTTAGTTTGGGATTTTTGTGCATTGTAGTAGCATACTTTTATTATTAGCATTTATTCTTTTATTATTGGATTTGATTTTGTTTAATGGTTTGATTCCCAGGAAAGTTCAATATAAATAGTTAAATAATTAATAACAAACGAGTAATTTTCAGGATATGAGTCAGTCACAGTCACAGGACCTCCCAGATTATTAATAGTAATAACAATAGTAAACTATCATTTCTACTCTGTAAAATGCAGTGTATATATCAAACAACATTCATTTCTGCCCTGCAATATGTCAAACAGACACAAATAAAGTGTCATTTTCTATGCTTTCTTGCACACTGAAACTAGGTCAAAAATTGTGCGTAAAAATATTATTCTAACCTCCAAAGCTTGTAATGTTTTTAGGTTTGGCTGTCTGACTGTACAGAACATAAGTCAAAAACATGAGTGAAACTGAGGTCAAAGGAATAGTTGATTGTATTTATGGGCAGTTCCAGATCCAGATTGTCATTTTTCCCCCATTCATTTCCATTTTACTTGAACATTGGTGAAAGAGTGCCTCCGCCGTCTAAAACAAGGACTGCATTGACTTGGTGAAGGTTTTAATTCAAAATATCTGATGATTTATGTCTATTTCTGATCAACTTTGACCCCGTTTTGAATGTAATCCAGGTTTGATGCCTGTGTGTTGTTCTTGAAAAACCCGTTGCCACCTTGGCTGTAAATTAAAAAGTAACTATGGAATCATAAACCAGCAAAAGAGCAGAAATAGAATAAATATCCTGATGGTGTCCTCTTGTGCTCTGGTGTCAATTCCATCCATTTAGCAGGACCACATATTGGTCGAAGCGTGAAGCCCATATTTTAACGCACTTCATTTATTCAAGAGGTCAAAGTCACATCCACTCAGAATGTGTTTTCCTTCGATTATGGGGGGAAAATAGCACAGAGCAGGACTGCGTCCTGTGGAGGTTGGTGTGATTGCAAACCATATCTCAGCCTGCCTCCTCACGGCGCTTGCTGGCTGACAATATGAAAGACATTACGCTCTACATAACCACATTAGGGAGCCACAAACACAATAAAAGCAGGGCAAAGAGCATAAAACACAGTGAGCAAATGGGAAGAAGAGAAGAGGAGCAGAGGAGTGAGCATAAAGAGGGGTCTCGCTGGGGGCCCGTCAGGCAGGGAGGAGAAACATGGTGGGTCAATAGAGAAGGTACCTTGAGAGAGAACTGGTACATGGGGTGGATTTTATTGAGGTCGTTCATTATGAAGTACATTAAGGAAGCCCGAGCTGCTGCCGGTCGGTAGTGCTCCCGAGCCTCATTGATTTTGGCCTCCGTCACTTTGGCTTCTTTTACCTACAGTAAAAAGACACGTTACCCAAATACACATCGGAGCACATGTGCACACTCAGGCCTCGTCAATCACACAAAGTTGAAAGTGTGTGACATCCGATAAAACATCCTCCAGTGAAGAGCAGTTATTCCAATTTCCTGGTTTCAGTCAAACTGTTCTCACACTGTGCCGAACGTGACAATTATGTGCCGGTTTTTACAAGCAAATGCCTCTGCAATTACGCTTAAGAATGAACATCTGCAAAGGCAATGCTCGTCACACCGCTGTCAGAAGGAGCACTTTCTTACAAGTGCTCTGAAGTGTCAGATCATCCTCTTCAGGTCTCGCGGCAGCTAGACTACATTACACTGAGTCTAGGCTCATCTGATTTGTTGACCACAAACAGAAACCCAAACAGGCAGGAACAGAGACATTCAAATAACGGCTAAATAAATAAATAAACAACTGGACCTTCTCCTTGATCTCTGCAGCAGTGCGCTTCGTTGTCTCCAAGTTTTCCACCAGCTCCGTGTCATCCAGGAAGTTTCCTGAAGCTGAAGACAAATGGGACAGCAGGTTGTCCTCCAGCGTCTTCAGGGTGATCTTAAAGCCGTTCTGTTGCTTTGTCAAGTCCGACTGCACATGCACACAGGAGATAAAAACATCAATCTGATTATCTTCTTTCATGGCACCGTCAGTGTAACTGAAGGTTTTTGTGTCTCTGGATGCATTTAATTGTTTGACAGCAGGACTCCTGGAAAATAAGAGGCATTTGAATCACACAATGTCCTTCCATGTTTTAGAATTTAATGTTGTGTTTGCAAATTAGCATCTCTGTTACTAGCAATGCCATTGTACTGTCAATGTAATGGTTTATTCCCAGTTGGTCTACTCCCATTTGGTCTACTCTTAGTAAAGTACATAAATCCCATTTCGTCTATTGCCATTTTGTTTTGGATTTTTATGCAAATGAAACTTAAAATTCAACTTTTAGTTGATAGTTTTTATTTTTTGAATGAAATTAAGGAAGTTATCTTCTACAATATCCTAAAACCTATCTTTCTAAATAAACTAAAAGAGTAATATTAATGACTTATTTTTGTCTTTAAAGCATAGCAACTGATACAAATATAAAAGAAACTCCAGGCTAACCCTAACCCAAAAGAAACTCCAGGCTAACCCTAACCCTAACCCAAAAGAAACTCCAGGCTAACCCTAACCCTAACCCAAAAGAAACTCCAGGCTTACCCTAACCAGGCTAACCCTAACCCTAAATAAAAATGCTGATTTTTTTTTATTTTATTTGGGGGTATTTTTTGGTTTACATATATAATCATTATAATTCAAAATCTTATAAATAATTAAGAAAAAAAATCAGGAAAATACGAAAGTAGACGAAATGGCACTACTCTACATTTCTGAGAGTAGACGAACTGGGAGTAGACAATCAGGAAGTTACCAATGTAATATCTAACCACATTATGAATATGGAGACTTTATCATCTCTTTTCAGTTATGGATGAATGATGCAGTATTCTCATAGAAATAACTTTAATGTTAATATGCAAATATATGCAAAAAAAAGAAAAAGAAAAAGTAAACTAAAAAGTAATCAGATTTCATCCTGTCAGGGCAAAAGAACAACATGTCTCCAACACTGTCAGGAGCCAGAGATCACTGGTTACGTCAACAAATCTCAGGGTGGGTGTGAAGTGACGGGAGACGATCAAGGTGTGGGTCAATATGAGGGCGTGAATAATAAAGGGCACCTTAAAGGCAGAACTAGTCAATAAGTTGTACGTCAGCAATCTGGACCCATGAAGAGAGTGCGCTCTGGGCGAGATTAGCCAGCTTCAAACCTCAGCCGAGCGACCTAACCCTGTGTGTGATGAGGCCCTTGATTGGGCCGGGGAGAAGCTTTGATGGTAAACCGCACACACAAATCAATGAAGCGTCATCTGTTACATGGCATTATGACCCACTTATGAACGTGTACGGCATGCTGGCACACAGGCAGGAAGGAGCGCACACACCAGCTTTCCTCGTCATATGGATTAGTGCGCCCAATCATCTAATAAAGCCTGAACCCAAAACAGTTTTTTCCCCTCGTCTTTGTTCTGGTAAAAACAAAACCAAGTGGCTGAAAGAAACTTTTCAAAGCTCTACGTTTGAGAAGCGTTTGGAGAACAAAGTGGAGCGGGCAGGGCTTCATCCTGCTTTGTCCTTCATGACAGTCTGCTGCACTTTCTTGTTTCTGCTCGATAATGACTTTGCTTTATTGAAGTTTCCTCCAACAGACGCCTCTGTGACCTTTGAATTGTCATGATTATGGAAGGGTGGGCTGCTTGCACATTTGCCTTCTCGGCCGTCGGTAATGGCTGATAATCGCTGCGGTTTTGAGTGGCGTGATCCTTAACCGACTGCTATAATAAGTTTCTGGCCTGAAGTCGTCACTGGGGAGAAGCTGGGAGCGACAAACAGCTCCTCCCACTCTGCTGGCAGAATACACACTTAGCTCAGATCACACTGGGGATGCAGACAGTTTAAGAGAACATGCTGCTTAATTGGTCTCTTTATGGCCGTATTTCTCCTTGCAGTGATGAGAGGTATTTTACACCATTGTTAAAAAATAATTCAGCCTTGGCTCTGGTAAATCTTATAGACGAGGGTCTGAACCTCATGTTTATAACCATTTAAAAAAAAATTTAAAGCCAACACAGCATTATTAAAACTGTGCCCCAACCTGATAAATGAAGCGAGGGTGGAAGTGGCAAAAATTGCAGTTCCTTGAATGGCCACTTGAGGCTGGGTCCAAAAGTGACTAACTTCCCATAGAAGCCCATGTTAAATCTCCAACTTTACATCAGGAATAAACATGTTTACAGCCTGGTAGCTAGTTAACTCTACCATGACAACTGTACGGGGGTGAATGTTTTTATATGTCATCAGTTTAAGCTATTTTTCTCATACACTTATGAATAATTAATTAATAAACCTCTGGGATCTCGACCCACTCAAATGGACTGATTGTCGTATGCATTTTTTTTCCCCATTCGTGATAATACGGCTTATTGTGCAGTTAATTTTACAAATGGACCATCAAAGAAGTCAGTGCTCCAGTATTTTTGTTGAGTGAAATTTTGATATTTAAGTATTTAATTTATATGTTAGCACAGTTAGCAATAGGTTAATTACAAAAATTAAACACACAAAACCAAAGTTAGCTCATTAGCCTTAGATTCAGTTGTTTGGAAAGTCTAGCTGAGGTGGGCGTGTTCAGGTTTCATGTGTCATGCCGGTCTTGCACACACCTCCAGCCCTTTAACCATTTAAGGGTTGGCAGAGAATTTGGTGGAGTCAGGCAGATGTGACATTTGGAACCGCTTAATGTGAACTTCAAACCAGTTCTTCAGGAAACCTATGGGTGACTATATACACACACACACACACGCACAGTAAAACTCGCATATAATGGATTCAAGTGGACAAGCAAATTTTGTCCATTATAATCCATATGAGCATCATTATCATCCAAATCTAAGTATAAAATGGACAAAAACTATTATATGTATAAAACAGGCAAATCCATTAAGATAAGATAAAATAAGATAAGATAAACTTTATTGATCTCACAGAGGAGAAATTCACATGTTACATTAGCTCTTAAAAAACACAGGATGGATGCAAGTAGAGGAAAATGTTCATCAAACAGCGTGTGCAAAGATAAGCAATAATAATAATACTAGTAACAATACAATAAAATACAAAAATGAGGTAGAATTAGAATATGCAAGTATATATATATATATATATATATATATATATATATATATATATATATATATATATATATATATATATATATATATATATATATACACAAGGTCTATTAGAAAAGTATCCGACCTTATTTTTTTCAAAAACCATATGGATTTGAATCACGTGTGATTACATCAGACATGCTTGAACCCTCGTGGGCATGCGAGAGTTTTTTCACGCCTGTCGGTTACGTCATTTGCCTGTGGGCAGTCTTTGAGTGAGGAGTGGCCCACCCTCTCGTCGATTTTTTCATTGTTTAGGAATGGCTCAGAGACTGCTGCTTTGTTTGATCAAAATTTTTTCAAAACTGTAAGGCACAACTGAGTGGACGCCATTCGATAAATTCAGCTGGTTTTTGGTAAAAATTTTAACGGCTGATGAGAGATTTTGGTCTGGTAGTGTCGCCGTAAGGACAGCCCACGGTGCCTGATGGCGATCTGCGCTTCGAGGCGGCAGCGTCTCGCCGTTTCAAGTTGAAAACTTCCACATTTCAGGCTCTGTTGATCCAGGAAGTCGTCAGAGAACAGAGAACATTCAGAAGAAGTCGGCATGAGGAGTTTATTTGGACATTCCATTGTTAACGGACATTTTGTAATGAAAGAACGTGCGGGCAGAGTCGCATGTCGGGCTGGACCCGACTGCGGGGGGTCGTGATAGGAAAAACACCTCCATTGGAAACCTTAACGGGCAAGTTGGAACATGCCCAAGCTGTTAAACAATTTCTCAGTTACTCACTTGTTGAAAGCCATCAAAAGCCGCCTGAATTTTACAAATGGTTTTCAACACGGAGGTGTTTTTCCTGTCACAGCGCACACAGATTTGCTGAGTCGTCACGGAAACAACTCGGCGAATTTGCGCGCACGTCTTTCCTTAAAAAATGTCCTTAAACAGTGGACTGTCCGCATAAAGTCCTCATGCCGGCCTCTTCTGAATCTTCTCTGTTCTCTCACGACGTCCTGGGTGAATTAAGCCTTAAAATTAGGATGTTTTCAGGTCGAAACAGGCCGACGACGGCGCCTGGAAGCGATGCACGACGTCCTGCTCTGTGGGAAGTCCTTACACCGACAGAAACACCCCATAATCTCTCATCAGCCGTTAAACTTTTCACCGAAAACCAGCTTAATTTCTCGAATAGTGTCCACTCGGATATTCCTCACAGGTCCAGAAAAAATGTTGATAAAGCAACGCGCGCCGTCTCGAGCAGCGTGTGAAACAAAGGAATTTAGCCGAGAGGGCGGGACCACCTCTCACTCAAGGCTTGCCCACAGGGAAATGACGTCACCGACACGTGTGAAAAAACTCACGCATGCGCACGAGGGTTCAAGCATGATTGGTGAAATCGCACGTCATTCAAATCCATATAGTTAAAAAAAAAATAAAAGGGTCAGTTTATTATCTAATAGACCTCGTATATACATATAACTCAGCCACATAGGGTCTGCAGCCAGTACATTCTGAGTGCCGGTCCCAAGGCCGGATAAATGAGGAGGGTTGCGTCAGGAAGGGCATCCGGCGTAAAACAAGCCAACCCAACTATGCAGACTCAGAATTGAATTCCCATACCGGATCAGTCGCGGCCCGGGTTAACAACGTCCACCACCGGTGCTATTGCCCAACAGGGTGCTGGTGGAAATTAGGCTACTGCTGGGCGAAGACGACGACGAAGAGGAGGAAAACGTTGCCACGAACAGCGGGAGAAGAAGAAAACTAGAAGGGTGGAAATGAGAGTGGGGACTTTGAATGTTGGCAGTATGACTGGTAAAGGGAGAGAGCTGGCTGATATGATGGAGAGGAGAAAGGTAGACATATTGTGTGTGCAAGAGACCAAGTGGAAGGGAAGTAAGAGCAGGAGCATCGGCGGTGGGTACAAGTTGTTGTACCATGGTGAGGACAGGAAGAGAAATGGTGTTGGGTCATTTTAAAGGAAGAGTATGTTAAAAGTGTGTTGGAGGTTAAGCGAGTGTCTGACAGGGTGATGAGTGTGAAGGTGGAAATTGAAGGGGTGATGATGAACATCATCAGTGCATATGCCCCACAGGTAGGTTGTGAGATGAAGGAGAAAGAAGTGGAGTGTGTTAGATGAGGTGGTGGAGAGTGTGCCCAAGCATGAAAGAGTGGTGATAGGAGCAGACTTCAATGGGCATGTTGGTGAAGGGAACAGAGGTGATGAGGAAGTAATGGATAGATATCAATCAATCAATCAATTTGTTTTATATAGCGCCAAATCACAACAAACAGTTGCCCCAAGGCGCTTTATATTGTAAGGCAAGGCCATACAATAATCATGTAAAACCCCAACGGTCAAAACGACCCCCTGTGAGCAAGCACTTGGCTACAGTGGGAAGGAAAAACTCCCTTTTAACAGGAAGAAACCTCCAGCAGAACCAGGCTCAGGGAGGAGCAGTCCTCTGCTGGGACTGGTTGGGACTGAGGGAGAGAACCAGGAAAAAGACATGCTGTGGAGGGGAGCAGAGATCGATCACTAATGATTAAATGCAGAGTGGTGCATACAGAGCAAAAAGAGAAAGAAACAGTGCATCACGGGAACCCCCCAGCAGTCTACGTCTACAGCAGCATAACTAAGGGATGGTTCAGGGTCACCTGATCCAGCCCTAACTATAAGCTTTAGCAAAAAGGAAAGTTTTAAGCCTAATCTTAAAAGTAGAGAGGGTGTCTGTCTCCCTGATCTGAATTGGGAGCTGGTTCCACAGGAGAGGAGCCTGAAAGCTGAAGGCTCTGCCTCCCATTCTACTCTTACAAACCCT